>NC_085841.1:189731537-189921537 GCF_035594765.1 Anolis carolinensis | reverse complement strand
TTGGTGCAATCCGCTATGTTTTTGGATCGTGCCCTAAAATACATAATCTGGGCACAAAATGAAAGCTAATTTGGGGAATCCAAATAACTGGAAAGATTCTATCACAGTGATGATGATGAACATAAAGAGGATGAACTTTATTTATGTCCCAACTTTTCCTTAGAAATGGGACTCAAGGTAGTTTATAACACTAAAATGAAAGGTTATAATTCAAGGTAAAGGTAAAAGTTTCCCCTTGACATCAAGTCCTGTTATATCCGACTCTGGAGATTGGTGCTCATCTCCATTTCGCGGCCAAAGAGCCAGCGTTATCCGTAGACACCTCCATGGTCATGTGGCTGGCATTACTGCATGGAGCGCTGTTACCTTCTCGCCAGAGTGGTACCTATTGATCTACTCACATTTGTACTTTTTCAAACTTTAAGGTTGGCAGAAGCTGGGTCTAACAGCAGGAGCTCCCCCTGCTCCCCAGATTAGAACTTTTCAGACAACAAATTCAGCAGGTCAGCAGTTTAACCTGCTGCATCAAATGTAATTACTAATTAAACTATAATTTAAAACAATTTAAATTATATCATTCAAGATAGTTTAATAACTTTTTAGCTTTTGTATTTTATGAATTAACTACCTTGAGTCCCAAACTGAGAAAAGGAAAGGATATAAATAAAGATGATGATGACGACAACAACAACATTTACAGGTTAAAAGATGTACAGCTCACAAAACACTTTCACAAAGGGAGTCATTGCAAAAAGGTCAGCTTATACAGATTTGCAATCTACCATATCGTGCTGAAGACCAACACTTGGAACGTTACTTTTTGTTTGTTAGTAAATAAAGCCCTTTCCTAAAGAAATAGAAAAAATATAATAAATAAATTGGGAACTCAATCTTTTTTTCTCATTACATTATTTACTACTGTTATGAATCCTTCAAATATTAATTCTACAGGAGCAAATAAACCCAGTGTTTTATCCATAAGACAATGGCATAACAGATTAATAGTATGCCCAGATTCACTTTCAGCAGCCCTCTGCCCCAAAACAATATCCAAGCTACTTTTAGTTTTATGTTTGTCACAAACTTGCTGACCACACAAAAAGAAATTTATGGTTTAATTGCGGGTTCTCCTTAGGCTATTCCCACATATACAAAGACAAACAAATGAGTCACATTTCTTCCCATATGAGCTTTCCTAATCATCAGAAGCAGTTACCACCATATGATTGCATAACATGTGATATGACCTCGTCTGCAATAGTCCTCCAGCTAATATTGAGATAGCTCTGGTTAAGACAGAGGAAGAGAGTTCCAGCCTAAACTTCAGGAAATGGCACTCAGCTTCCTTTTGTTTAACCTAGATCAACAATGGAGGTGAAAGAAGGGCCCAATGTGTCTTAAACTCTTACTGATGGTGTTGCCAGCCACAGAGAGACCAGGACTGGCCTTGAACCTTTCTCCACCATGGCACCATACCACCAACAGGTTTTCTCATTATGGCACATTGAAACATTCACTGGTTTTCTCATTATGCCATATTGAAACAATCTCCCCACCCCTCTCTTATTTTAAAGTGGAAGGAAAAGACTGGGCTTTCTACTTGAGAGGGATATGTTAGCACACTTGGTCCCCAATGTTCCTGAGATCAGATATAAGTGAAACCTTAGAATCTTGAGCATACAGATATGAAGACGACCTTGGAACTTAGGGCCCTTTCAGACAGGCCCTATATCCCAGAATCTGATCCCAGGTTTTTGGTTTATCCCAGATTATCTGGCAGTGGGGAGTCATATAATCCAGTTTAAAACAGAAAACCGGGGATCTGATCCTGGGATATAGGGCCTGTCTGGAAGGGCCCTAAATTTAACTGAATGCAGCTACAATCAGTACCTGTATGGATGGATTTGTCTACACATTCAACCATGCACAGCTTGAAAATATTCAACACCTCATCCCCAGTAAACAGTGATTTGGCTATTTTGTATAAGAGATGCCATTTTACTATGCTGTTATCAAAAATTAGACCCCAATATTATAAATTATGATCCACAGCTCCATTGGGACATACAGTGATCCTGCATTGCCTTCTCCATTTGTCTTGTAGTAACCTTTCATGCAGGCCTGTAGCGAGGGGGCGGTTTTAGGGATTCAACCCCCCCCCCCCCCCCGAAATTTTTCAGGTTATAAAAAAAACCTGGTTTACTCATGAATTTTAACTGGTTAACCAAATCCCCTTGCTAAGTCTATGAGACACAAAACATTAAGAGCCCCTCCAGGCACTATCTCAAACAGATATTGACAGGCTTGTAGCGGGGAGGGGTGTGTGCTAGGGGTTAAACCCCCCCCCCCGAAATTTTCAGCCCCCCCCCCCCCCCGAAATTTTTTTCTGGCTACGGCCCTGCTTTCATGAATTTTCCCTGATTTTTTTCCCCATTGCACCTTAGACTTCAGGATGTAATTTCATAATTATCATAATCAAAACCCATTCCAGTTGATTATCACTTGCCCCACTATATTTTTTTCTGATCATGCCCCTCTCAGGGTGGATCGGTAAATGGGCACAGTCTTAAAAATAATCCAATGGCAGTTGATTGAACTTTCCCGCCATGGCACGGCCAACCAGCAATGATGGCGGATGGAGCCTTGGACCAACCAGGGAGTGCATCCCATCCAGATATTTTCTAGACCAATCGTAGTCATCATAGCAGTCTTGAATACTGACAAAATGCTATAAATAAAATGTATGTTTGCAATTGGGGCATGTAAGTTCTTTGTAGTGCTATCTCTGCTGACATCCTCTTTGGCCATTAAGAATAAAGCCTCTGATTTTGCCTTCAACCCATCTGTGTCTCATCTGAACTTCTGAGAAGTTTGACATGCTATGCTCTGAACCTGCAGTTCACATAATTCACACAACCGTGTCATTGTATATGATGAGACATGAACATCCATGGATTTTCATATGGAATCCTGGAATCCAGCCCCAGCAGATATCAAGTGCTCACTGTACAAAGCCTCACAGGAGCTTTGCAACTGTACTCACCTGAACTTTGTCTAACCTCTTTAGATTTTTACACTGAATACAGCAATGGTGTAACTTAGATCAATGTGTTCAGCTATGTTGGGTCAAGGAGGCTTATACTTAACTTAACATCTTTATAGACAATTTTAATCTTGTGTTTGGACAGAGAAAAACACAAGAATTCCGGATTCCATACTCAGTCTCATATTCATTCCCAGTATAATCTCTTACTATCTATACTGTTATCCAGTTTGGTCAACAAGGCAATTCCTGTACTTTTCAAACCTGAACATACATAACAAACTCTGTAAGCAAGGAAACCTGAACATGAAGAGTATATAGGGGTATATACAGGGACCTGATTTCAAGAACAAGGTAAAGCAACCCAAATGGACTTCTATTAATATGCTTTCTCCTCTCTTCTTATTTTATGACAGCAGGAATCTGAAGCTTGCCCTCCTCCAATAGGTACATCTCAGAGGATATTCCTGAAAAGTTCTTTGAAATCTATCAACAGAAGGACTTTGGATATGATACTGGAAAGCATATGAACAGATCTCAAAGAAAGATACTTGATGACTGCCATGGAGAACCAAAACTTCACAACTTTCTTTTATAGTTTTTGTCTCAGTTGCTTCTTTGGCTCCCTTTTTAAAGGAATAGATGGGCACCTGAACTATAGAAATGGAATTTTCTTTTGCATGATTTTTTTCAACCATCGATGCTTGAACTTTGTAAAGTACTGCAATGTCTCCTGCACCTTTGGGTTGACCAGTAAAAGTACCACCCACTCTGTTCATGCTCTTCTATGAACAAGTCTGTGGGTACTTTTACTGGTCACTTGTTCATGGAAGAGAATGAACAGAGTGAATGCTGTTATTGCTATCTGCCATTTGACAATCCAGTGGATTGGGTCCAAGAGTGCATATGCATAAGGAAGGCCTTCTTCAAATCAACTGGACATGTTAAGTAAGACTTACTTAAGCACCATTGCATTCAATAGGTCTACTACATTCAGTTAATTATATTACAACTAGGTGTGGCACAAACAGGATGAATTTGGGGGAGCGCTGGGACTGAATAATCTGGGTGATTTTGGTGGTGTAGACAAGCCCATATTGACATAAACGGTGCCCTCTACAGGATGCCTAGTTCTAAACCCTGCACACGTAAATTCAATACAGAATTTTGGTCCCTAAAACTCAAAACAATACATTGAGCAAACTGGGAGGAAAAACATTGCAAGATATACTTCCTCTTCATTCTTTCCATATAAAGTTTTTTGAAGGGCATTTTGCCTGAAAGAGTTGTGAGGGGGGATTTTCAGGGGTGGGAGATTTTGGCCCTCTCTTCTTCAATACAGCATAATTTTTGCTGCAAACACCCTTGTCAAAGGGTTGATGTAAAATTAGCATTTGACAGAAATGTGCCACTCAAGTGCTCATTAGCACAGTAAACATTCGCTTCCCTTCACCCCACTTTCTTTCAGCCTACAATGTAAATAAGAACAATGTTTAGCAGCTTTTAAAATTATGCAGATATCTCTTAATGACTTTGAAGCATTCAGATACTTTCACTCATATGTCACAAAACAGATTTGATTTATGGGAATGACATTTGGTGGAGCAATTAATCCATACTATGTTCTAATCACGTTTGTGAGAAGAATATGTATATCTGTGCGCATATATATATCTCAAGAGGGGGGAGCGCACTTTTAAACCTAAGCATCACTTTTGGCTCATTACTTTCCTGTATCTCTGTGCATATTCTCCTTTACAAAGTTAAAAAGCCTTGAAAATTAGTTGGTATTAGAATAATGATATTAGAAATAGTAGAGAGAAAATGCATTTGTACACACAGCTGGTGAAGGCACAAACATTTGCTGAAAGAATTGCTAATAACAGAGTTATTGCAGAATTGCTAATAATATATCCTATATTGCAGACTTCTACTTGTATAACAGTATTCATCTTTCCTCTCTTACAGTTCATAGGCCCAATCTTTTTCCACTCATCTGCTCCAAATGTCCCCATTCCTATGGGCATTGTGATGGGTAGGAGTGTTGCCCTGTAAGAATTCACCACTCCAGGTGAGATTGTTTTTTTGTCCCCAATTTTCTAGGATTATCATACTTTAAAATATCAGTTGAACATTTCAAAAAAGAGTTTAGTAATCCAGAAGGCGAAGTTATTGAAGGGATGCAGATACAGCAAATGAAATAGTTGCAGGAGTCAACCATTTTTAATGTCTTACTATATGCAGTGGTAGAAATTTGGGAACTAAAGAAAATTCCATTGAGGGCCATACATCTTATCTAGATCAGTGGTTCTCAACCTGTGGGTCCCCAGATGTTTTGGCCTTCAACTCCCAGAAATATTAACAGCTGGAAAACTGGCTGGGATATCTGGGAGTTGTAGGCCTAAACACCTGGGGACACACAGGTTGAGAGCCACTGATCTAGAGGATCAATGCTCCCATTCTGCCCCACCCACAAAAAGCCTAAATATCCTAAAAGCATCAGGTCCCATTGCAGCTTAGAAGCTTAGAAACTAATGGGAGACCAAGGAATACCAGGTCCTATAGACTATGGGCCCATCCAGACAAGGCGAAGTGTGTTAAAGCATTGAGCTGCTGAACTTGCAGACCGAAAGGTCCCAGGTTCAAATCCCGGGAGTGGAGTTAGCGCTCGTTGTTAGCTCCAGCTTCTGCCAACCTAGCAGCTCGAAAACATGCAAATATGAGTAGATGAATAGGTACCGCTCCGGCGGGAAGGCAACGGTGCTCCATGCAGTCATGCCGGCCACATGACCTTGGAGGTGTCTACGGACAACGCTGGCTCTTCGGCTTAGAAATGGAGATGAGCACCAACCCCCAGAGTCAGACAGGACTGGACTTAATGTCAGGGGAAATCTTTACCTTTTTATAGACTATGGGCCCATTCAGACAGGACCCAAGAGGTGCATGCTCACACACTTTTACTGGAGGCATCCAAATGACGCATCCAGTAAAATCGAATTAATTTGATACCTGGTAAGTCCAGGATCTTTAATAAGATCCAGGTTTTTCTAGGTATGGGCCCAGTGTAGATTGGGCCTGGGGACCGCATCATGTGATCCCTGGGCCCAATCCACACAGTCCTCTTGGGCTTTTTATTTATTTATTTATTTACATCACTTTTACCCCGCCTTTCTCTCAGAGGAGAC
This sequence comes from Anolis carolinensis, assembly GCF_035594765.1. NCBI lineage: Eukaryota > Metazoa > Chordata > Lepidosauria > Squamata > Anolidae > Anolis > Anolis carolinensis. The sequence continues at coordinate 189,915,309 of NC_085841.1, read as the reverse complement.
TCAAAGCGGCTTACAGTAAATGGCAAAAATTAAATGCCTAAAAACAATGTAAAAACAACAATTCATATAAAACAATCTACAAACAACAGTTCATATAAAACAGATACCATTACAAAATAAAATCACATTATATAAAATTTTAAGAATGTCCAAGATTAAAATCCATTCATCCAGAATCCTCAAGTCTTCGTACAGGTCTTTGGGCTCCATGAGTCTGGAAACCCAAGAGGGCACCAACCCCTTCCCCAAAACACCCCCCATAAGTAAACTTATCTGGCTGCCATTAAAGTACTTCTAGAGTCCTCCTGGCATATAGAAACGATGTGGTAGGAGATGGAGGTGGAGGGTGAGGAGGAAAATCGCTCCCCCCCCCCCCTTGGTGTCCTGGTGGTCTAGACATCCCCCAGGAAATGACAGGTTTTAGGGGAAGATATAGGGACTTAAACATGCACCTAAGCGGGTTTCTTAAACCCGCTCGGCATGTGTTTAAGTGAAGTCTGGAAACACCCTATATTTCAGGAAGAACTGGATATTCCATGCCTAAGAAAACCTTGTGAAATGTATGGGGTTGCTAGAGATTGCTATAAGTTAATAGATGACTCAAAGGCACAAATGCACACAGAGGTGCCTGTTTCTGCACCTCTTCACTCATGAGTGGGCACATCCCCATTCATTTTCATGCTCTCAGAAATGTGCATGTTGGGGCAGGGACAGCAGCGCTTACAAGATGATTTTGTTTGAGTGGAAGGATGTAGCCATGCAGATGTAACTACATCTCCCAGTTCAAGTTCTTGCCTTTACGTTTTTCTATGAAAATAATAAGATTAAACATTCAGATTTCACTAAGTCTTGCTCAGTGACTTCATTACCTGTGTGTAAGTCCAGTTACATGGAGCTAATGGTAGAATTTCCAATGGCTTTCATTTCTTTCCAAACTCCATCACCTTGAGCTGATTCTTACCAACTGCAATAGATCTAGCCAACCTGGCTGAGGACGGGGTCACCTGCTGAACACCCACACCTCTAACCAGCTAAACTGTACCCTCAGTCACATTTAACATCTCTGTTTGCACAAGCTATTCATACAATGGTTATCCCTTCCTTAGTAATGATTTGTCATCATCAAAGGGTACTATCTTTAGAAAAGATTCTGTCCATCGTTGGTTTCCACTAATTCAAAATTATTAACTATTTAAAAAAAAAACTCTTATTTTTCTTACACCTTCAGCTACCTGGTGTGAATAATGAATGTGGTTTTCCCAAAAGCCAATATACAAATCCAGTACCCAAGGAGTCATTATTTCCATTAGAGGTACACAAGTCTGATAGATGTTACCGATTTGATGTTACAACTGCTGGCTGTCACCTTAGTGCTTTTCAGTGCCAGTTATTCTCAGCCCTTCCGCTTCAGTTAGGAAACTTAACACTCTCCTGTGTATGAAAACAAACAAGTCAGGAGGTTTTTTTTGTCATTTTTTTTTCACGGAAGGGCCCTAAAAATCAGTATTTTGAAGATGCTAAAAGCAAGTAATGACTTTTTAAGAATCAGGCTAACTCACATTATTTCAAATCTGAAAAAAGGAACAGCTTTGATCATAGATAGAATAATTGGAAAAGACTGCAAGGGCCATCCAGGCCAACCCCAGTGTGCCATACAGAAATACACAATAGAAGCACTCATAACAGATGGCCATCCAGTCTCTGTTTTAAACACTCCTAAGATGGAGACTCCACCACACTCTAAGGCATGACATTCCACTGTCAAAAATAAGTTTTGTGAATTCAGAAGAGGATGATCACCTCATAGTTCACCAGTTGCTGCTAGAGGACATAAAGATACCTTTTGCCAGTAACCAGTTGTCCCATAAATGACTTCAAAGTGAAGAGGAAATCCCAAAAACACAAAACTGTGCCACCTAGTTATTTAGGGGTTTCGCAGATCTTTGTATGTGTGACATTTATTAATTTACCAATGGCCTCCTTGACTGAGTCTGCAAGAGGAAAAAAATACCCAAGAAAAATGTACACATGGTATATAAACCCAGATTCATAGAGCAGGGAAACTGCTTTGGGAGCAGAAGAAAAGGGAATGTTGGTTCACTTTTGCTGGCCAGAAGCGCCTCCTGTAAGAATACATGCTATGTATTTTTAAGAGAGAATGAGACTAAGGCTTCTTCTACACTGCCCTATATTCCAGGATCTGATCCCAGATTGTCTTCTTTGAACTGGATTATATGAGTCTCCACTGCCAAATAATCTGGGATAAACAGATAATCTGTGATCAGATCCTGGGATATAGGGCAATGTAGAAGGGACCTAAGGATGGATCTATACTGCCCTATATCCCAGGATCTAATCCCAGATTATCTGCTTTGAACTGGATTATTTGAGTCTATACTTCCAGATGATCTAGAATCAGATTCTGGGATATAGGGTAGCATAGATCCAATTTAGGAGACCCCAGTGCCACAGTGGTTAAACCACTGAGATGCTGAACTTTCTGACTGAAAGGTTAGTGGTTTGAATCTGGGGAGTGGGGTGAGCTCCCACTGTTAGCCCTAGCTTCAGCCAACCTAGCAATTTGAAAACATGCAAATGTGAGTAGATAAATAGGTACTGCTCCAGCAGGAAGATAACGGCACTCCATACAGTCATGCTGACCACATGACCTTGGAGGTGTCTACGGACAACGCCAGCTCTTCGGCTTAGAAATGGAGATGATAACCAACCCCTAGAGTCAGACATGACTAGACTTCATGTCAGGGGAAAACCTTTAACTTTACTAGATCCAGCCTAAGAGAGATCAAGACGAAAGATTAGATTACTGCATGCTGCTTGTATAAAACTAAGTATCTCTTTCAATCATATATTCATATGAGGTTTTTATTTTGTTAACAATAAGGCTTACTATTTAAAGTGAGTTCTGAGTATTGCGAATCTATCTGTTACTTGATTATATGCTTCAATCAGAGACCATTTTCACATTTCAGGAGTAAGTGGCCTCTGTTTGTAACATGAATGTGAAAACAACATTGGCCAGGATGTGCCTCTAAATGTCAACGGCCTCTCTCACCTTTTCTCTCCCAGTTTAACAATCATCAGATGTGAATGTAAGCAGGGTGAGAGGGGCTCAGAGACTACTTCAGCTTCATGTGTGAAAACGAAAGCCCTTAGAAAAAGGACTGGACTCCTTTTTTTCTTTTTGCTGCACACTTCTGTAGCTGTTGACACACATTCAGCTTTGAAGAGGGTTGGACAGCTCCAGAGACAGACTGTGCGGAAAAGGCAGCCGCCTTTTGAACAAAAGGACCCCCAGGGCAACCTGATGTGATACCACTCATTCAATGGGTTTAAATGATCTTTTGTAATGCTGAATGAAAGGTTTTTAATGCTAAGGTTATCCCATCCAGAGTTGTTTGTTCAGCTCCTTGTTCAGAAGCATTTCTCCTAAAGCCAACTGTTCCAAGGCCAGGAGAAATTGATTGTCCAGCTGCATAGACCACAGGGCTTCCATTTTTAGTTCTTTTACTAAAAATGCCTCTCCCTTGGACAGGAAAAGTCCTTGGGAAAGTTACTTTTCTGAACTTCAAGTTCCAGAATACCAGCAGCATCATGCCAGTTGTTACTCCATCCAGTGTCCATCCAACATCTACTCCAGAGTATTAGGAGACTCTCCCAAACCACGTGGGAGGTCAAAGCAACAACAACTGGGTTTCTGTAAGTTTTTCGGGCTGTATGTTCCAATAGCATTCTCTCCTAACATTTCACCTGCATCTGTGGCCGGCATCTTCAGAGGTTCTGTTGGCAGTGAGGCAAGTGGAGTGTATATATACCTGTGGAATGTCCAGGTTGGGAGAAAGAACCCTTGTCTGTTGAAACAAGTGCGAATGTTTCAGTTAGTAAGTTTGAATTAGCATTTGCATAGCCATGACATTTGCAAAGTCAATCATGAGGGCATCTGCATAGAGGTAGACTGTCTTTTGTTGCCTGGAGGCATCCTCTGTTTGGGCGGTGTTAGCAGGCCCTAGATTGTTTATTGTCTGGGGTTCTCCTGTTTCTGAGTGCTGTTCAGTACTTACTGTCTTGTTTCTGATGTGTTTTTTAAATACTGGTAGCCAGGTTTTGTTCATTTTCATGGTTTCCTCCTTTCCGTTGAAATTGTCCACATGCTTGTGGATTTCAGTTTCTCTGTGTAGTCTAACATAATGATTGTCAGAGTAGTCCAGCATTTCTGTGTTCTCAAATAATATTCTGTGGCCAGGTTAGTTTATCAAGTGCTCTACTATGGCTGACTTCTCTGGTTGAATTAGTCTGCAATGCCTTTTGTGTTCTATGGTTTGTGTTGGCTCTGTGTTTGGTGGTCCCTATATAGACTTGTCCACAGCTGCGTGGTATACAATAGACTTCACAACTGAGTCAAATATTTATTATTTATTTATTTGCTATATTTCTATCCTGCTCTCTCTCAACCCAAAGGGGACTCAGAGTGGCTTACAGTTAGCAATATTCAGTGCCACATAATCAAAGCAGATATATAATACATCACATAAGCAATAAAAACAAATAATCAATACACAGATAAAGACATATAAATACAATAAAACTTAAAAACATGACACCTAGTTCTAAAGTAATCATTTGTGTTGCTGCATTATGCCGATTCCGTATTGCAACACCTGATTCCATAGCCAGGTCTTCACTTTTTTCCTGAAAACCAGGAGGGAGGGGCCAATCTAATAACACTGGTGAGGGAGGTCCATAACCAAGGGGCCACCACTGAGAAGGCCCTGTCTCTTGTTTCCACCAATCGCATTTGTCAAATGGGACCGAGAGCAGAGTTGGCAGATCTTAATGCTCTAACTCAGTGGTTCTCAACCTGTGGGTCCCCAGATGTTTTGGCCTTCAGCTCAATGAGAACCATTGCTCTAACTGGTTCATTGGGAGAGATACGTTTGGGCAGGTAAGCTGGGCTGGAGCCATTTAGGACTTCATAGGCTAAAGTCTGCACTTTTAATTGTCCTTGGTAGCAGACTGGCAGCAAGTGGAGCTGACATAACAGGGGGGTTGTATGTTCCATGTATGCTGCTCCGATGAGCAATCTGGCTGCCACCCGTTGGGACTACTTGGAGCTTCCAAACGGTCTTCTAAGGTAACCTCACATAGAGCATGTTGCATTAGTCTATTTGAGATGTAACAAGGGTGTGGACTACTGTGGCCAAATAGGTCTAGACCAGTTGGATCTGCAGGCCGGAGCTGGGTCTCAAGCTCCAAGTCTCCAGTAAGTAACTTCAGTGGCCGAAGTAGGTATTACATCCAGGTCAGAGAATGGTAATGAATGCATTCTGAGTTCTAGTTCAGATTTTGAACTAACCGTTCTCTAACCTCACCATATTTTTAGAACTTTGGGCAGCTCCTTAAGCTTCCCGACTAATGCCTGGAGCAGATTCGCCATCCCTTATCCTTGCATAAGGTTATGCTCCAAGCAGGGATGGCCTTAGGTATAAGCGAGGAAAGCTTTTGCGGGTGGAGCCGATCCCCTAGGGGGCACTGTTGAGGTGCGCCCAGTTCAGTGCCTGGTTCAGTGCAGAGAGAAAGAGGTAGGCAAACAAAAGTTTACCTCTCTGCCTCAAAGCTGCCTCTGCCTCCAACTAAATTCCCAGTCAGATGCTCAAGAGCTAGAGCAGCACCCAAACCTGGGAGAAAGTCTCTTGCTCCTGCGGTGGCACCCAATTACTCCCGCTTCCCTCATTTGACTCCCTCCAGCCCTGTGAGTGAGTCTGCCTATCTCCCTCTTCCCTTGGCCGAGGTCCACGGGGTCCTAATGCCTGCCCTCTCCTCCTCTTATTTCCAGGTTTTTTTTGTTTGTTTTTTAAAAACTAGCTTGGGTACCTGGCAATTCCTGGGTTATTTGAAAGGGGCATTGTTTGTTTTTTGGAAGTTAGGGTTTAAATCAGATAATCTGGAATCAGATCCTGGAATATAAGGCAGTGTAGATTCATCATGATGCCCCTTCCATACTGCCCCTATATCCCAGGATTTGCTTCCCTACACTACCAGATAAAATGGGATAAGAAGATAATCTGGGATCAGATCCTGGGAATTAGGGCAGTGTAGATCCAGCCTGAGTCCCCTTCCACACTGCTGCTATATCCCATGATCAGATTATCTGCTCTGAACTGGATTCTATGAGTCTACACTGCCAGATAAACTGGGATAAGAAGACAAGTTAGGATCAGATCCTGGGCATTAGGGTAGTGTAGATCCAGCATGAGTCCCCTTCCACACTGCTGCTATATCCCAAGATCTGATCCCAGATTATCTGCTGTGAACTGGATTCGATGAGTCTACACTGTCAGATAATCTGGGATAAGATGATAATCTAGGATCAGATCCTGGGAATTAGGGCAGTGTAGATCCAGCCTGAGTCCCCTTCCACACTACTGCTATATCCCAGGATCTGATTCCAGATTATCTGCTTTAAACTGGATTATATATGAGTCTATACTGCCAGATAATCTAGGATAAAATAATCCGGGATCAGATCCTGGGATATAGGGCAGTGTAGTTCCAGCCTGAGGCCCCTTCCACACTGTCCCTATATCCCAGAATCTTATCCCAGATTATATGGCAGTGGAGACTCATATAATCCAGTTCAGAGTAGATAATCTGGAATCAGATCCTGGGACATAAAACAACGTTGAAGGGGCCTGATTTCCATTATTAATTCCAATGGGTTTAACATGAGGGAAAACAAACCTCAATTAAGAAATCAGTTTTTAAGTGTGTATACTTTTTTTTGGGACACCCTGTTTAGAGCAAGTTCAGATGGAAAGTGGGGCTCTTAATACAGGAGGATTGAAGGCATAGTAATCTATCCACACTGACATTTCTATGCAGTTTAAAACCAGTATTGTAAGGGGGAAAATGCAGAAAATCCTGGAACAAATTAGAAGCCTGGAAGAGGAGGGAATCGCACCAATCACAGAACCTTGTTCAGCGTTAAGGAGTTTGCTGGAGTTCTCAAGAGTTTGTAGGAAGCTGCATGTAAAGGATCAGCGTAGATTGGGAGGAGGGGAGGGGACTTGATCTCTCATCCATGCAATTGGGATAGAGGGGTCCTGATTCTCCCCGTTTGCAACTAACCTGGGTTCCCGGCTGTATGTGGCTGATTGTTGTGGGTTTTTTGGGCTGTATGGCCATGTTCCAGAGGCATTCTCTCCTGACATTTTGTCCTCATCTATGGCAGGCATCCTCAGAGGTTGAGGTCTATTGGAGACTGGAGAAGAACCTACAGCCCGAAAAACCTACAGCAATCCAAAAAATACACTGCTTTCTCAAAATGTTAATTGCCCCTCCCCAATTAGTGTTTTTTTTGTATTGACTCTTCTTTTCCAAAGTTTTAATTCGGATTTATTTTACTCTTGATAACTGAGGGTTGATATATACATCTTAGGGCCTGATTGGTTTTGGGGGTTGGGCGCCAAAATACTGTTTGCTTACACTTGAAAATTACCTAGGACCGGCCCTGGCTCCAAGCACCACTGTCTTTAACTCAGGAAGATTTTTCTCATAAGCTTCCAAATCCAGGGAGGTTCAGATGGGAGAAAATGAGTCTAGTTCATGTTTCATTGTCACTTTGAGGGAAAATAATTGAAAGGGAAAGGAGGACAAAGCATAAAATGATAAGACACAAAATCCAAACAAAACAAACTGGTTTCCACATTTTTCTGACACAAATATTCCTCTTTGGAGAAGTGACTCAGAACAAGCATATATTATACCTAATTTCTGATGATGGAATTAATTAATGTATTCCTTGACAGCACAGTTGTGAGATCTGCCAAGCTTTTCTGAGTGTAGAGCAGATTTCCTAATCACATGCCTACTGCTCCCACCAAGCATGGCCAATGGTCATGCTAGCTAGGTATGATGGAAGTTGCAATCCATCCTATCTGGAGGAATCAGGGTTAGTGAAGGCTGGTACAGAGATCCTCCTCTTTACACATTTGGAAACCAGCTCAACACACTTTTCTTGAACTGACTACCTGCCTTCACTTATAGACAAATCACTCCAATTTCATCTCAAGGTTTGAAATCTCCAGCTCATTTTCATAAGTAAAATGTTTAAATATGACCTGGTATTCCTCCATTATATTAACTGATGAAAAACCTGCCTGATTTGCATTCATCTAGTGATCCATTGTTTTTAAATGTACAACTTCTCTAAAGTATTTGATTAGATACAGCACAACTGTGCAAGTCTTTATGTACAGGTTCTCTGCACCATTTGTCATCAGTTGAATGAAAACACCTTCTTTGAGGTTACAGCTGTCCATCTCGCAGTCTCCTTCAAATGGAGTTACGTAAAACACGGCAATAGTGTTGTTCCACAAACAAGCAATTATTATTAATTGCCGCCTACGTGAGATTTTCAGTCAATCTCCATAGGGCGCTATCTGCTAAACAACTCCAATGCAGTTCACATACAAACTCAAGATTATTGATAGCACACTACATTTAGACTTTTATAATCTCTGCTGAGAGATTGGAGAGTTCAGAACAGCTAGTCATAAAACATATTTCATCCCTTTTATTAGAGCCACTGCTTACAAAGTTTACCAAATCAAACAAACTGCTTGAAATTTCCCAGCATAAAACCCTTCTGCTCCAATCTGAATTGTATTAATGGTTCATAAAACCTAGTCTATTTTGCCCGCGTGCTATCTCTCCCCCCCCCTTTTTTTTTCTTCTTCTTCTTTCAAGGACAACTTAATACAGTCATTTACAATTGCTGGCATTTATATCTTTAATAAGCTGTAACCAGATAATCACAGGCTATAAAGGATTAATTTTTCTCCTGTGTTATCAGAGGGCAGCTGTAAAAGTACAAAATCCACCACTGAAACAGTGCATACAGCTCCAGAGCCTGAAATTGCCCCTGTCTTTCAAACTGAGCAAGGAGCAAGAAGAGTTAGCTTCTTTAAAAAGAACCCTGCAACAATAAATTGTTTAATGCAATAACATGTGTTGGTTACTTCTGTTCTCTATAGTCTCATAGCAAGTTCAGGCATGACTGAACACTGGGATGGAAACTGGGCTTCTAATCCTTAAAAACTTGGAGGAAGATGGGATCACAAACCAACATAACCAGACAAATTGTGAAATCCTATCAAGAATTTCTTGTTACGACCATTATTTCCACGTACAACAGTCTATGGTACATACATTTACCGATCCTGCATGTTCTGGTGTTCTGTTCAGCAGGCATGCTTCCAAACAAAAACTTTGCTAGGTTTTACTTTTGTGGGAGGCCTTATATTTAGCAATGCAGCAAAAGCTCTACTAGGTATTATTTTCAGGGGATGTCTTATTTTTGGGAAAACAGGGTAGAGTTGCCAGATTGAAAAGGACTTGAGAGGACTCCTGTACCTTTAAAGGTTACATAGATGAGGACCAGCATGGAGACTAGCTTCAAATCCTGAAAATCATACCAAGTTAAACAAACAACAGTTTGCTGTTCTTTTAATGCCACCTGAAATCCACTGTGTGAGGCACCTATCTATCTTTGCCTAATGTCAGAGCTGTCCCTGCCCATTGTTGCTGATTAATCAGTGTTATTATTATTGTTGCTAATTTAATCTGTATTTAAAACTTTCATTGATTAATCAACTTAATCTTGCTCTAACATGAAAGGGCATCTGATATTTGTGGTTGATATTAAAATGATAATGGTGTCACTGCTTTTAACATCATAGTTTTTAAAAAATATATAAAAAGATGTTTAATAGCATAGACAGACAGAGAGATCATAGGCAGGTTGTCAGTTTGATTCAGTGAATCTGAACTGCAACAAAACCATGCTGCATTCTAAACTACTTAAATGATTTGTGAGCCAAGTTTAGAAAACGTCTGGAAAATTATTCAGTAGCAAATACACCTGGGATTCTAGGAACTCAGGTGAAGGATGCTGAAACTGAGAACAAGAGTGAATCACAGCTAGTCAATGCTTGTTAGATCAGAGATGGAAAATACATAATCTTCTCACAACTTATACATTATGAAAGTATATATAAAATAAAATACAGGATTACAGCACAAAAGAAAGATGAGGTTTGAAGAGTGAGTGTAGTGAACGTTTCTGAGGTCCTGTCTACACTGCCATATAATAAAAGTTTCAGAATGCAGTTTAACTGCATTACATGGCAGCGTAGACTCATGCCCAGTTCAACGCAGTTAAACTGCATTCTGAAACTGCATTATATGGCAGTATAGATGGGGTCTGAATCTCCACAGTTATAAGACAGCCCCATTCCCCAATTTAAAAATCTATATATAAAAATGAGTGATGGCATCACGGCGGCCCATAAAACAACAAAACTACAGCCCCCCCCCACCTCGAAATTTGACGACACAACCCATCATCCACGCCTCTAGGTTGATACAACAAAAAGAAAAGAAAGATAAAGTCCTAATTAGAGGAAGAGGAATAATTGTTTTTATCCAATTGCTGCCAGTTTAGAGGGCTAATCTCTGCCCACTTGGTCTCCTAGCAACCAACTCAGCCAAGGGACAGCCAGGGTTCAGTTAGGGGACAGGCAGATTTAGGCCTCACTTTAGGCTTCTTCCATAGATTATCTAATTTGTACTGAATTATATGGCAGTGTAGACTCAAGGCCCTTCCACCATACTTCGCCACAGCAACGCGTGGCCGGGCACAGCTAGTATAATATAATACAATGTTCAATCCGAGCTGCCTCCTTCTCCCATAATTCAAAATTTCTATTTGGTGCAAATAGTTGGCTTGCCCTGCATTGCTGGATACAATATAATAATATTGATAATATTTTCAAAAATACAATCTATTTTTTTATTCATTCCTATTCTACTTACCAAATCTAATAAAGTTATTATTTTGAATCGGCTGTTCACATGTTGGTTAATTTGACTGGGTCAGATTCAAACAAGTGGTACATCTTTAGGACCATAGAATTGGAAAAGATCACAAGAGCCATCCCTTTAGTTATATGTTTTTAAATCTGATCTCTATAGCCTTTTTCTCCTTCGCTTTTCCTTCCTTCCTCCTTCTTCTTCTTTTCCTCTCTCAGAATAACTTTGTTGTCTCTAATTGTTTCCACTTGTCTCTCAGTCTGGCTTTCCATAGTCTCCTTCCAAGTTTTTAGGACAGAGCTGGGCAACATTTTTGGGGACAATCTTTGCTCCATGTATCTGTTCCAAATTTTTGGCTTAAAAAGCACAATGTGATAAACATCTGATCATGGTTTCTAGATTTGGGGGCTGGTATGTGTGTAATACTAATTCAGCACTTTTTGAAACCGCCATGAGTCAGTACTGGCTATTTTTTCAGTTGCCCAAACATTGGAAAGCATTGAAGGTGGCATCTGGACAACCCTGCAGGCTACAAAAAAAGAAGGGGCAATGTCATGCATCCTTAAGTGTAAATTTCCCTGCACCACCTTATGACAAAAAACACTCCACTTCCTAGTTATCAAAGGAAGCAGCTAAACATGTTGTGCACATTTAGTAGACTTGTGCAATCTGGGCAAACTGTGATCTGTTTTGGTATCCCAGATATCAGTGGGGGGTCGCGATCCATTTTTCAGAAGCCTCCCATATTCAGGAGGACAGAAATCTGTTTTCAATTAGGGAAGCCGAAAGATTCGTTTTTTATCCGACCCACTATGGGGAGGGGACTTCCCAGGTTCCCCTTCCCATGATTTTAGGCATTGTTTGTCCTTATATCCTTCATTAAAAGCATCAAAGTTAAGATACCACTCTTTTTGTGATCCTTTCCATTCTGTCTGTAGAGGAGACTGGGTTTAAAGCTGTTTCTACTTTAGAGGAGACAGGCACACATGGCACTCCTTCCCTTCCTACAGCATGAAGCTTTCCAAGGCATATTAAGGAGGCTTGAATCCCCACTTCCAAGGGCAGGGAAGGAAGAGCAATTGGCATGGAGCTATCCTACCCTGGGCTTCCTTTCAAAAGCCCTCTCTTTTCTCTTGATTTGCAGGCCCTGGAGTGGTGCCTTGCCTCCCCCCCCCTCGCTTTTTTCCTTCTAGTGGCTGCCTCCCTCCCGCACTCCACTTAAAACCGAATCAGCCAGTTTTTTGATGGCCACTGTTCTGTCGCAGCCTGAAAACATAGAGGCTGAGCCCTCGCCATTACGGCCAACCAAAAAAGCTGGACCAGCCTGATTAGCCAAAATATCCAGTCACTCTGAATCTATGCACAAGCCTAACAACTACTACGTTTGCCCACACTCCCCTGCCTTCAATCTAAATCAAAAACTTATACCAGGCATTTGTGTGAATCTTCATGCTTTTGGTTCAGATCACAGGAAGGAGACTATGGCCTCAATTTTATTAACTAGTCTCAACAAGAGTATAATGAATGAACCAGTTGGATTGATTTATGTGTTGATTCACCATTCCGTAATTTATTCAGAGATGTGCTCTAGCTGAAATGAGAGCCAGTGTAACATAATGGTTTCAGTTTTGGACTAGGACTCTGGATATAAGGGTTTGAATGCCCATTTGGCCATGGGAAACTCCTAGATGACTTTGGCCAAGTCACACAGCCTCAGGGGAAGACAAAGGCAATCCCACTCTGAACTTCGAACAAACCTCCATCATAGGCCTGCCTTAGGGTTGCCATAAGTCGGAAACTGCTCGAAGGCACATTAGAACACATAACATTCTAATTGAGAAACTACCTCTCCCGTTTGATATATTTTGCACTTTGGCCCAGATCCTTGTTTTACTCTCCTGCTTTTAATATTTTATGCTATATGTTGATTACTATGATGGTTTTATTGATATTGTTGTTTTATTGTTGTATAATTGTTTTATCATTTTATTGTTGTATGTTTTCAGGCTTGGTCCTCATGTAAGCCGCTCCGAGTCCCCATTGGGGAGATGGGGCGGGGGATAAAAATAAAGTTGTTGTTGTTATTATTATTATTATTATTATTATTATTATTATTATTATTATTGGGACAGGATTCTAGCCTGTGTCAACTACCCTTAATCTCCAGTTCTTCAGAATACACATACATAAGATTACATTACTGTGGGGTGTGGGGAGAGAGAAAAAACTGGCAATTACTATGTGAACGGGACTGAAGTGTATTAACCAAGCACAAGTCAGATCACTGAGCTGCATTCTTTTACAAGCATGCAAGATTTAGGATGGGTGACGCAAGCAAAGCCATGGATGAACTGATATAAACAAACAAAAACCACTGCTCCATTTAATGCAGAATTCTACAAGAATGTGCTTGGCAAAGTATGAAAAAAGTTATACTAGAAAACAGAGAAAATAAAATAAATTCCCCTAATGTACTACAAATACCAACCGCCACACACTACCTACAAACCATATGTTTTTCCCATCTGTTCTGCTATCTTCGACTAAATTTATAGTATTTGAGCTATCAGATGAATTGCAAAGACTGAAAGGGTAGGAATATAAAATGTAGGTGTTATTACATTTTAAATATCCCCCCTCCCCACCTTTCTATGCCAAACAGGTTTTTCCTTCTTGTTTCATTAGCCCAGAATGATTTTTCTCTTCCCAGCAAGGTGGGAAGACCTTTCGGAAAGAGGTGTAAGGCCTGGCCTCCTAACCTGATTCTCTGCCATTATACTTTACTTTCTCCCCTGCCATCCCTCCACCCTCATATTCCAAAAAGCAATGTGCACTTAGCATGAGGAAAGGCAGCAGATGATCATCAGTCATAAATGTCACAAGACAGTTGTATTTGAATCTTTTGCATTTGATCAAAACCTAACTGAGCAGATACTAGGTAGAATTTGACTATGTTGGGGGAAATACCTCTTTCAGAGAGACAATGAATTTAGACATAGAAGATATCTTAAAGATCCTGGGGCTGAGCCTCTTGCTCAAAACAGTGTCCAGAAACAGATGTCTCTTTTAGGGATCTCCAACACTTTTGGACGCATTTAGGACAGCATTTGCTTCCTTGCCATTTCCATCCAAGTCCATTAGTCTTACCTTCTGGAGCAGAAAGGAACAATGCTATTCGAATTTCTACATAACAGCCTTTCTGATACAGTAGAGTCTCACTTATCCAACATAAACGGGCCGGCAGAACGTTGGATAAGTGAATACGTTGGATAATAAGGAGGATTAAGGAGAAGCCTATTAAACGTCAAATTAGGTTATGATTTTACAAATTATGCATCAAAACATCATGCTATACAACAAATTTGACAGAAAAAGTAGTTCAATGCGTGGTGATCAGGGCCGGCCCAAGGTAATTTTCAAGTGTAAGCGAACAGAATTTTGGCGCCCCCCCCCCCCCAAAACAATCGGATATCGAATTGTTGGCAGTTGTGAGGCTACCCTGAGTCCTCTTCAGGGTGAGAAGGGCGGGACACAAGTATGGGAAATAAATAAATAAATAAATAAATAAAATCAGGACAGTAAAAAAGAACACTCAAAAACAGGGGAATTCCAGACATGAAACAATCAGGGCCAGCTAACACCACCCAACAAAGATTCCCTCAGGCAGGAAGCAGCCAGGTTTTGAATATGTGAGGGACATTCAATGCTAATCAAGGTGGCCAACTGCAACATTCACACTTGCCTCAAAGAGTTCTTTATCCCACCCTGGACATCATTCCACAGATATATAAACCCCACTTGCCTAATTTCCAACAGACCTCACAACCTCTGAGGATGCCTGCCATAGATGTGGGTGAAATGTCAGGAGAGAATGCTTCTGGAGCATGGCCAGACAGCCCAGAAAACGCACAGCAACTCAATAATGATAATGATAATGATAATTTTATTTCTTACCCGCTCAAGACGGTTGACAACATTGCTAGAACACATAATAATTTAAAAACACTCCGTAAAATATACATATGGAAACATATTTCCATAAAATACACAAAACAAAAAGGAGCCCCGGTAGCGAAGTGTGTTAAAGCACTGAGCTGCTGAACTTGCAGACCGAAAGGTCCCAGGTTCAAATCCCGGGAGCGAAATGAGCGCCCGCTGTTAGCTCCAGCTTTTGCCAACCTAGTAGTTCGAAAACATGCCAATGTGAGTAGATCAATAGGTACCACTTCCGGCGGGAAGATAACGGTGCTCCATGCAGTCATGCTGGCCACATGACCTTGGAGGTGTCTACGGACAACACTGGCTCTTTGGCTTAGAAATGGAGATGAGCACCAACCCCCAGAGTCAGACATGACTGGACTTAACGTCAGGGGAAACCTTTACCTTTACCTTACACAAAACAAAAATTAGACATAGAGTGGAAGTTTAAACAATATCATGAAAAGGGCGAGAAATCTGCCCCTCTCCATATGGTATGAATCAAGGGTCCCCAAACTAAGGCCCGGGGGCCGGATGCGGCCCATCGAAGCCATTTATCCAACCCCACGGCACAAGGGCAGAAGGGGGTTGGGCTAAGTAACCCAAGGGGTCTCTTCTTCTCTTACAGCCATTATTATTATTATTATTATTATTATTATTATTATTATTATTATTATTAATAATAATAATATTGAGGCTGGGTGGCCATCTATCAGGGATGCTTTGCTTGTGCTTTTGGTGCACAGAGGCAGAAGGTAGTTGGACTAAATGGCCCAAGGGGTCTTTTCCAATCCTATTATTATTATTATTATTATTATTATTATTATTATTATTATTATTATTATTGAGGCTGGGTGGCCATCTATCAGGGATGCTTTGCTTGTGCTTTTGGTGCACACAGGCAGAAGGGGGTTGGACTAAATGGCCCAAGGGGTCTCTTCCAAACCTCTTTCTTCTTCTTCTTCTTCTTCTTCTTCTTCTTCTTCTTCTTCTTCTTCTTCTTCACATTGACGCTGGGTGATCATCTGTCAGGGGTGCTTTGCTTGTGCTTTCGATGCACAAAGCAGAAGGGGATTGGTGACTCTGGGGGTTGGTGCTCATCTCCATTTCTAAGCCAATGGCCCAAAGGGTGTCTTCCAACCCTCTTTTTTATTGTTATTATTATTTATTTATATATTTATTTATTATTGCTCAGTGGCCAACTATAGTCTGGCCCTCCAACGGTCCGAAGGATCGTGAACTGGCCCCCTGTTTAAAAAGTTTGGGGACCCCTGGTATGAATAAAGAAATCCACTGGACTTAACTGGCACTTGTATCTTTATTTCTCCATTGGAAGAAGTGAGGCACCGTGGAATTAACATAGTTTGGCTCCACTTTCACTGCCACGGCTCAATGCTATGGAATCCTGGGAGTTATAGTTCGGTGAGGCATCTAAACTATTTGGCAGAGAAGGTTTAAAGACCTTATAAAACTACAATTCCCAGGGTTTCATAGCATTGAGCCATGGCAATGAAATTGGAGTCAAACTGCATTAATTCCAAAGTGCAGCTGCCCTTTGGTGAGATATATGCATCCCTCTGAAGTACACCACTACAATATACACTACAATATACTCTTAGGCCCTTTCTGTATTGCCATATAAAATGCAGGTTATCTGCTTTGAACTGGATTATATGGCAGTGTAGACTCAGATAACCCAGTTCAAGGCAGATAATGTGGATTATCTGCGTTGATAATCTGAATTATATGGTTATGTAGAAGAACCCATACCCTGCCATATAAGATCCAGACTATCTGCTTTGAACTGGATTATATGGCTGTGTAGATGCATATAATCCGGTTCAGTGCATATGACCTGGATTATCTGCCTTCATAATCTCAATTATATGGTTATGTAGAAGAACCCATACCCTGCCATATAAAATCCAGACTATCTGCTCTGAACTGGATTATATGGCTGTGTGGATGCATATAATCTGGTTCAAAGCAGAAAATGTGGATTATCTGCCTTGATAATCTGTCTTCTATGGCTGTGAAGAAGGGGCCTTAGGAAACTATAAATCCTAGGAGTAGGCCCACATGTCCCAGCTTCTGGAACATGGCCAGGCAGCTGAAAAACCTGCAGCAACCCAGCCTCAGGCCCCTCCATTTCCCCCTCAGTTGCCAAGTTGGCCCAGGCCTGCCCTGGAGACATGCCTGGCGAAATGCTGGGAACAGGGACGGGTTCCTACCTGCCCCGTCTTCATGGCTGAGAGGGTCCCCAAGGAGGTGCATGGCAGGGGCACAGGCCTGCTCGACCTGCCAGAGCTCCTTCCAGCCTCGGAGGGCTGCCGGGCGTTGCGGGAGGAATCCAGGAAGGGTGCAGGTGGAGCAGCAGGCCCAGAGGCCTGGCCTCAGGTCTTGTTCAGGGGCAAGAGGGCTGCAAGGGCGAGAGGGCCGAGTGCGAGAGAGGCGTGAGTGGGCCGAGTGCGAGAGGGGCGTGAGTGGGCCGAGTGCGAGAGAGGCGTGAGTGGGCCGAGTGCGAGAGGGGCGTGAGTGGGCCGAGTGAGAGAGATGCGTGAGTGGGCCGAGTGCGAGAGGGGCGTGAGTGGGCCGAGTGAGAGAGATGCGTGAGTGGGCCGAGTGCAAGAGGGGCGTGAGTGGGCCGAGTGAGAGAGATGCGTGAGTGGGCCGAGTGCGAGAGGGGCGTGAGTGGGCAGAGTGCAAGAGAGGCGTGAGTGGGCCGAGTGCGAGAGGGGCGTGAGTGGGCCGAGTGCGAGAGGGGTGTGAGTGGGCCGAGTGCGAGAGAGGCGTGAGTGGGCCGAGTGCGAGAGGGGCGTGAGTGGGCCGAGTGCGAGAGAGGCGTGAGTGGGCCGAGTGCGAGAGAGGCGTGAGTGGGCCGAGTGCGAGAGGGGCGTGAGTGGGCCGAGTGCGAGAGGGGCGTGAGTGGGCCGAGTGCGAGAGGGGCGTGAGTGGGCCGAGTGCGAGAGGGGTGTGAGTGGGCCGAGTGCGAGAGAGGCGCGAGTGGGCCGAGTGAGAGAGAGGTGCGAGTGGGCCGAGTGCGAGAGAGGCGCGAGTGGGCCGAGTGCGAGAGGGGCGTGAGTGGGCCGAGTGAGAGAGATGCGTGAGTGGGCCGAGTGCGAGAGGGGCGCGAGTGGGCCGAGTGAGAGAGATGCGTGAGTGGGCCGAGTGCGAGAGAGGCGTGAGTGGGCCGAGTGCGAGAGGGGCGCGATTGAGCCGAGTGCGAGAGGGCCGCGAGTGGGCCGAGTGCGAGAGATGCGCGAGTGGGCCGAGGAGTGCGAGAGGGAGCCTCAACAGCGCCCCTCTTGACGTGCGCCCGAAGCGGCGGCTTAAACGGCCTCCATTGTTGGACCGGCCCTGGTGGTGATGCTATGTAGTAATTACTGTATTTACGAATTTAACACCAAAGTATCATGATGTATTGAAAACATTGACTACAAAAATGTGTTGGATAATCCAGAATGTTGGATAAGTGAATGTTGGATAAGTGAGACTCTATTGTACTTAGAATGGTTCACTTTGGCCCCTTCCACCCAGTTGTATAAATTTGAACTGGATTGTATGGCAGTGTGGACTCAGATAATCCAGTTCAAAGCAGATATTGTAGATTATTTGCCTTGCTATTCTGGATCATATGGCTGTGTGGAAGGGCCCTAAGTTCCCACTCTATAACCTTTGTGTGTTTCCTATTCATGCAAATTACTCTTTGAAAAAATTCTCTTACAAACAGGGACATTTCAAACAACATACCAACTACTTCATCATACAGGAGGTTTTTGGCCCCTTACAATGCCATCAAATGACACAGGCCATGGCCCCGCTCCATTGATGTCTGAAGCAGCGAAGCATTGCAAGAAGCTTCCTTGCCACCACGGTGAGTCTTCCATGTCCGTGGTTTTTAGTTTTTTCCCCCCATCTGATGGGGGAAACGGCAACAAGCCAATGCACCTTGCCATGCTTTCCCCTGTCTGATGGGGAAGCAACAGGCTGCCAATGCATCTTACCCTGATGCCCCCATGTGATAGGGGAAGGAGAGAGGGTGCGCAGCTTGCCACAAGGTGCCATGCTCGTCTTCCATTTGGCCAGTGATTCCTGGCAAAATGGTACAAAGGGGGGCACTCATCAGTATGGTGAGGTTCTTGACAAATCCATGTTTAACACCAAAGTGTGTTCAAGGAATTGCAGCCATGACCATCACAAGGTGTAGTGAAGCCACTGACTTGGATTACTTTAAAGGTGGATTAGATAAATTACCAAGCCATCAATAGTTATTCGATTTTGATAGCTGGCTATATGTTACCTCCAGCCAATATGATTCTAAATATTCTAAGTCACATGAAAGAGAAAGTACAGCTTCATGCATGTCCTACTAGTGGGCTTCCTATAGGCATCTGGTCGATTACTGTGTAAACAGAGTGCTGGACTAGACAGATACTGTATTGTACTAGTCCTGATCTAGCAGGGCCCTTCTTTACATTCTTCTTATGAGGGTTGAATGAAAAGTAATGCCTCCACCTTCATTACTTCAGTTTGGATGGGAATATTTTAATAAATCAAACGCAGAAATGATCCTTAGAATGTGCTCTTTAACTACCACTATTCATTTTTCCACATAATCACCAGACAATTGGATACATTTCTGCCAACGATGAACAAGTTTTCTGAAGCCGTCACGGAAGAAGTTGACACTGTTTCCGCAACCAGCATCTCACAGTACCCATTGTGCACAGATCTTCCGATAGCCAAGCAAAGAAATAATGTGACCCACACGTTCTTGTGAAATGCCAATTATGCTTGAAATTTCTTTCTGAGTGATACAACGATCGTCCTGAATCAATCTGTCAACCTTTTGCTTGTGAAACTCGGTGGTTTCCGTCACAGAACTTCTAACTCTTTGTTTGTCATGCAAGTAAGATGTTCCCACCTCAACATCGTTAAACTTACCAATGACCAATGACGCACAGTACTCACATCAATCACCATAAACAGCTTGCATTCTCTGATGAATCTCCTTTGGGATGACACCTTCTGCTGTCAAGAATTCAGTGACTGCACGTTGCTTAAGTCGCATTGATCGACCATCTGAGCAGGGTTCCATACTTCGCACTTTAACAACACAGCCGTTGAATGCTAAGGCTTCCCTCCAAATGGAACTGTAGAGGAGAGTCTACTGAACAAGCCAGTACCTGCCACATACCAATACTAAGGAGTTGTTATGGGTTTGTGAAAAAACAAACTGTGTGTAGTCATGTCCAGACTTATCCAGCCCTTTTGTGCATCCACAATGAGAAAATACAAGCCAAGAAAATGGAAAAATAAAAAGGTTACTCTTAAGTAGCAGAGTCAAGGAGAAAATTAAACAAGCAGCTTCAAAACCACAAAAAAACCCAGCTTCAAAATAATTCAGTCCATTTGGAGTAACAAACTCACATAAAGTTCTTTGCATTAAATTCATGCATCTTCTTTGGAGATTTCTTCTTCAATAGTGCAAGGAGACAAGCATAGTAGGCTCTCAGCCAGGAACTTACTCCGAGTAAATTCTGAAGCAAGCGATTCAGTAAGTCCCAAAAAGCATTATAAACATTCCCCAAGTTATACCCCATTCAGGGAGTAGTTTAAGCTTGTTATCCTTGATTGTCCTAATTACCCAACTTTGAATTCTGATTGACCAGGTGTTTTTCTCTTAACACACATACACACAAACGGCGATCCCACAAAAACTTAGTCAAATATATGCATATGCAGCAATAGGAGTTACAAAGGTAGAGGCATTACTTTTCATTCAACTCTCATATATTAGGTCAGCATATTTGTTAGTCCAGCCCAACAATATCTTTTCAGAAAGGCAATTTCTTCACAGGATCACAGGCAGAAGAGGATCATTGTCAAAAGGCCCTGCCTGCTTACTTTAACTAAAGATACAAAGGATAAAAATGGGGACATACAGTAGAGTCTCACTTATCCAACCTTTGCTCATCCAACGTTCTGTATTATCCAATGCAGTCTGCCTCCTACCCAGATCAACAGCTGTTTCTCTAGGATCACAGATTTTTTTAAAATCCTCACAGGACTGAACTTTTTATGGATTTAACATCTGACAATGTTGTTACAATGTTGCATAAAAAGTTCATTTTATGCAATTCTATCTTTATTTGTAGTCATTTTTTTAGTAGTCAATGTTTTCAAGGAGGGAGGGTCATTACAATCCTCAACCAGAAGGGTCCTGGGTCTCACTAAACTACAGAACCCAGAATTCTGCAGGAGGGAGTCACGGGATTTAAAGTGGATAATTGTTCTAGTATGATGAGGTCCTAAGTTTCTGTAAGACCAAGATCCAAATCCTTGTTTTGTTCTGGAAATCCATTGGGTGATCTTGGGCAAATAATACTCTCAGCCTCAGAGGAAGGCAACGGCAAACTCCATTTGAAGAAATCTTGCCAAGAAAAATCGACGATAGGTTTACTTTAGGGTTATCATAACTCAGAAATGCCTTGAAGTCTTGCAGCAATGACTTCTTTGACATCATCATCATAATCACCTGCGACCGAAGATGATTGTCTTCCAGACATAGAGTCTTTGTGATGGATTCGTAATGAAAACCTGTTCATAGTATTCTACAATATTGTGAAGAATTTCTGAAGAAAAGACTGGTTTTAGGCTTGTGTGGAAACCTTGACATCCATTCTTGAAAGAAAAGCCTGTTCCCATTGTACCATTGCCCAGAGACAAGGGAAAGGAAATTGTACATACTTGTTTTCATGTCACGTTGCATCCAATCTGTTTAACAAAAGAACATTGTCACAGGTAGTATAATTAAATGGGCATTGTTAAAAGGAAAGGACAGAATGAAATCAAAGGATGTGTACAAAAGACTACTTCCACTTACATCTCTGCTCTAGACATGCCCTTAACATGGCCACGTTGGGCATCCCAGCCTACATCAGAGTATAATGAAAAACAGATTACTTATAAATACAAAACCTTTGAATTCAAAGAATTCTGCCAACTCCCTATGACTGTAATCCTAATTCTTGCAATAACTGATGTTTTGAAAGCAGTTCCCAGAATCATGATTGTCTGGCATTCCTAGCCACATATTTAACAAACAAACTATTTGAACCCCATTGCTAAATAGAGAGTGGCTCTCAACTAATTTTGTGATGTCTGAATGGTGACTTTCCCTTTGATGAACAGATTTGGCTGCTCAATTAATTTGTTCTGGGCAGTCTCTGAAAACAAGGATGTGGAACAACTGACCGGTTCATCTGTTTGTATTTCTCACTGATCAAGCAATTTCAGAAACCACACAGCGAACCCACTGGTCTATGTTTAGCTGAGAGAGTGAGGTGTGTGGGAAGTGTGCATTTTTTATTTTTAAAAATGCATATTTAAACCTTCACAAATAGGAAAGACAAATGTGTGCCCATTAACCCATTGTAATATTACACTGATGAGCTGCTAATTCAACTCAAACCATCCGTTAGTGATTTTTAAAGAGTTTGAATAATTTTCTACTAGA
The DNA here is from genome assembly GCF_035594765.1 of Anolis carolinensis. Classification (NCBI taxonomy): domain Eukaryota; kingdom Metazoa; phylum Chordata; class Lepidosauria; order Squamata; family Anolidae; genus Anolis; species Anolis carolinensis. Next base: position 189,892,925 of record NC_085841.1, on the reverse strand, counting down.
AAGGGGGGGAAACTGCAGCCCACGGACTACATGTGGATTCCAACAAATTGAAAGGGGAGAAAGGAGTTCAACCAAAATACATAAATTGTCCTTACTAGGAGTCATCTCAACCTCCTTCTTAAGCACCTGACTCCCCCCCCCCCAATCCAGAAATGGAAACTGGAAGTTACTTCCAATGACTTCTGAATCAGGTTTCAAGAGTGCTGCGGGGGTTGAATATGGGGGGTAATCCCTTCCCTGCTGATTTAATTGTTTAACCCTGATCCTAGAGCCCTTGTGTTGACAAATACTTTGTTGCTGGCTTTAGATGGAAACATCAATAAAGGTTACAGGCACTGCAACAGGGCCAGGGGAATACATACATACGGCACCTGCATGGTCGCTGTTATCATCCTGATGTAAGGGACTGAAACTCCCATCTTGTCCATATCTCATACATAATTGATATGGCTCAGTGCCATGACATCCTGGGAATTACAGGGTCCTTAGCCTTCTTTGCTTTCTTTACCTTAGGGTAAGGTAAAGGTTTTCCCATGACATTAAGTCTAGTCATGTCTGACTCTGGGAGTTGCTGCTCATCTCCATTTCTAAGCCGAAGAGCCGGCGTTGTCCGTAGACACCTCCAAGGTCATGTGACTGGCATGACTGCATGAAGCGCCGTTACCTACTGCTAGGTTGGCAAAAGCTAAGGCTAACAACGGGAGCTCACCCCGCTCCCTGGATTCAAACCGCCGACCTTTCAGTCAGCAAGTTTAGCAGCTCAGCGGTTCAACCCGCTGTTCCACCGGGGACTCCGTTATTTTTATCAAAGCACAAATCCCAGACATCCAAAGCATAGAACTATTGCAATTAAAGTGATACTAAGGTAAAGGTTTCCCCTGACGTTAAGTCCAGTTATGTCCGACTCTGGGGGTTGGTGCTCATCTCCATTTCTAAGCCAAAGAGCTGGCGTTGTCCGTAGACATCTCCAAGGTCATGTGGCCAGCATGACTGCATGGAGCGCCGTTACCTTCCCACCAGAGCGATACCTATTGATCTACTCACATTGGCATGTTTACGAACTGCTAGGTTGGCAGGAGCTGGAGCTAACAGTGGGTGCTCATTCCGCTCCCGGGATTTGAACCTGGAACCTTTCGGTCTGCAAGTTCAGCAGCTCAGTGCTTTAACACACTTCGCCATTAATTCTACAATGTAGATGCACCTACTGAGATTTGATAGAAAACCAAGTCATCTCCTCTAAAGCCCCCCGTTCTGAGTTCGCTCTTTAAACGCAACAAATAATCCGGGCACATCTTATACCATCACTAGCACTCTATTCAATTAGTCACTCTGATTAATTGGATAAAAAAGCTTGCAGTACCAATTAATTAATGTATATATGATTAATTCCTTAATCACAGATTTAAAACGCGAAGTTCTCCTGAAAGGCTCCCCCCCTCCCACCACCCTCTATGAAGTGATTTTTTTTCTCCCTTTCTGATGAGGGCATTGACAAGCCGTCGTCGTACATGTGTCGCTTCAGGCAATATGTCGCAGTCATTTCATTTGTTCATTGCAGCGCTCAATTGTTGCACATTAGCTGCCTGGACCAAAAACGTGGGAAGGGGAAAAGCAGTGGGGAAAAGGACACTCACAGATGGGAATCCCTTCAAAAATTGTCCACTCAGATAACACCTCCTCCAGATAAATACTTTGTTGACGTAGCTGCTTGCCATTCATATTTCTACTTGAGTTAACTTTCTCTCTACATCTTGCAAAGCACCATGATGCTTGCTGTCTCAAACTCCCTGTACTAATTATGCATTACTCCAGCCTGGTGTGAAACTAGCTTCGTCTTTTCTTTTCCTCCTCCTCCTCCTTCTCCCCCTTTCTTTTACAAGGAATGTTTTTGGGAAATGCAAGCGAGCAATGTGGCTTTGAGGACAGAGGGCTTTTGAAGTTTGCACAGCTATCCAATAGGTGTCTAATTAACGTCAAATTGGTGGCAATTTCATGCTGCCCTTGACACTTGACCAATGCCAAGTTTTGTTCTTTTACCAGCATGGAAGCTGCTGGCTGCCCAGTGAAGCTCTTATGTCATTCATGGTACCTGCTGGGAACTGCCATGGATTCTGATTTTTTTTAATTTTGCCTTCCTTGTGTAATTCTTTGGGCGGTGGGGTGACAATACAATTCTTCTGATTACTAATAGCAATTTCTGATCTACTACATCAGGTGCTGTAGATACTACCCTAAAGGCACCATGTCCCACCAGATCTTGAAAATTCAGCAGGGTCAGCCCTGGTTAATGCTTGGATGGGATACCACTAATGAATAGCAGGTGTTATAGGCTATATTTCAGAGGAAAGAACTGAAAAAAGCATCTGATAGTATTCCTTACCTAAGCAAACATGCATCAACAGCTGACTTGAAGGTGCAAACACACACACTCAAGCCGTAGGGAGAAGTGAGTAATAAATTCATCATCATCATCATTATTCTCTAGGAACCTATGAATACTTTTTAAAATTTAGATCAGCACTTATGTAAATCTTAGAGTCTCACTTATCCAAGCCTCGCTTATCCAAGCCTCTGGATAATCCAAGCCATTTTTGTAGTCAATGTTTTCAATATATCATGATATTTTGATGCTAAATTCGTAAATACAGTAATTACAACATAACATTACTGCATATTGAACTACTTTTTCTGTCAAATTTGTTGTATAACATGAAGTTTTGGTGCTTAACTTGTAAAATCATAACCTAATTTGATGTTTAATAGGCTTTTCCTTAATCCCTCCTTATTATCCAAGATATTCGCTTATCCAAGCTTCTGCTGGCCCTTTTAGCTTGGATAAGTGAGACTCTACTGTATTAGGGATTTCCTGAGAATATCTATTCATGTGATGTGTTGTTGAAGGCTTTAATGGCCAGAATCACTGGGTTGCTGTGGGTTTTCTGGGTTATATGGTCATGTTCAAGAAGCATTCTCTCCTGACATTTCACCCACATCTATGGCAGGAATCCTCAGAAGTTGTGAGGTCCGTTGGAAACTAGGCAAGTGAGGTTTATATACGAGGGTTATCCAGAAAGTACATTATGTTTTGGAATTAAAAATGAACAAAGTATAGAAGAAAACATTTACCATATGCAGTTGAAAGCCACACCCAAATACCACATCTCACGTAGTCGCCATTCCAATCTAGGCACTTATCATAGTGATAAATGAGCTTGGAAACTCCTTCCCCACTAAATTCTGCCAGCTCCGTCGTCAACCCTTCCCCCTTCCCACATCTGCGAAGCGTCGCCAGCCACACCCTCATTGTTGGAAACAAGTGGTTGAGGGTGCAAGCGGCAGAATTTAGTGTGGAAGGATTTGCAAAGCTCCTTCATCACTATGATAAGTGCCTAGATTTGAATGGCGACTACGTGAGATGTGGTATTTGGGTGTGGCTTTCAACTGCATATGGTAAATGTTTTCTCCTATACTTTGTTCATTTTCAATTCCAAAACGTAATGTACTTTCAGGATAGCCCTCGTATCTGGGGAATGTCCAGGGTGGGAGAAAGAACTCTTGTCACTTGCCTAGTTTCCAACAGACTTCACCCCTCACACCCCTAACCAGGAGGAGGAGACCCAGTGCATGGCTAAAGAGCACCTTGTACTGTGGCATTGAAGAAGCAAAGTAGGCCAGGGCTAGATAATTCTCTGGGCAGGAGAACCTTATAAGCTGTGTTCTAAAGAAAGAATGGGATTTATTGTCTAATAAATATAAATCCCCATTGGGGAGATAGAACGGGATACAAATAAAGTTTATTTATTTATTTAGTTAGTTAGTTAGTTAGTTATTTGTTCAGTCGCTTCCTGTCGGCCGTGGCCACACCCAGTTCCTTCAAGGTCAAGCCAGTCACTTCAAGGATACCATCCATCCATCTTGCCCTTGGTCGGATCCCTCTTCCTTTCCTTACATTTTCCCCAGCATCATGATCTTCTCCAGGCTTTCCTGTCTTCTCATTATGTGGCCAAAGTACTTCATCTTTGCTTTTAATATTTAGTTATAAATAAAAGTTTAATGAGAACCACCACTCCTCTAAATGTTCTTCCAGCAACAGGAAAAATATCCCTGTGAGCAGAAAAATCAGGCATCCCAACTGGATGGCCCCCCATGAGGGTCTTCCTCCAGGGACAAATCAAGAATAGACAACAGACTGAACAGACTCAGAATTGGATAATTCCCCCGATTATATTAAGTGTAATCCCAAAGAATATCCCATACTTGCAATAAGAACAAACAGATATTCAGCAGAGTATAAGAGTACATGACATCATAGACACTGTATGTGGATATGTATATAAACTTTTCAAAGCCTAACTTTTATATTGTCAATTTGTGATAGCCACTGTTTGTTCCTTTTGTTTAGAACCCACCATTGAAAAAGGATACATGAATACAAACTGTTGAAAGGGATGTAGAATGTTTTTTCATATGAATGTAAAATTGTGTGTATTTGTACGAGATTTATAACTGTTTGTATGGGGATACGGATACACTCTCTTGTTAATTTAATGTAATATTCACAGGTAAATTCACCTGAGGAAGACCTAGAGTCGAAGCCATACTCGGCGGTACAACATTGATTTGGCAAGCTGCAAATGTATGCATAGAACATATATTGTTCAAGTTAGAAATTATCCAAATGTACAGAGCAATGCCATTGTAAATGTAAATTCTGTACCAATTGTATTTCATTTAATACTAATCTATACTGTATATAAGGAGCCCTGGTGGCGAAGTGCGTTAAAGCACTGAGCTGGAGACCGAAAGGTCCCAGGTTCAAACCCCGGGAGCAGCGTGAGCGGCCGCTGTTAGCTCCAGCTCCTGCCAACCTAGCAGTTCAAAAACATGCCAATGTGAGTAGATCAATAGGTACCGCTTTGGCGGGAAGATAACGGCGCTCCATGCAGTCATGCCGGCCACATGACCTTGGAGGTTTCTATGGACAATGCCAGCTCTTCAGCTTAGAAATGGAGATGAGCACCAATCCCTAGAGTCAGACATGACTGGACTTAACGTCAGGGGAAACCTTTACCTTTTTACTACTGTATATAACAGTGGCATTATATATCTTCGTGTTTGTGGGCAAATATTGGTTTGACTACCTAGAATAACCCTCTACCTTGTGCGGCTGTGTAACAGAGCAAACAATTCAGCATCTGTATGCTTGCCCACAATGCCCTGCCTCATGCACAGAGGAAGAACTGTGTAAAGCTACAGACAATGCAGTCGTTGTTGCCCGTTTTGGTCTAACACTATTGAGCAGCTTGTGATCTCTTTATTAGTTTTAAACTTATTTATTTATTCAATGCTTTTGACATGAAATAAATAATTTTATAAATAGACAGGGAAAGAGAATGGTCTTGGCAATTGCAAAACAGTTGAGCTTTGCAACTGGCTTCCTAAGCACATCTCTTCCTAACTCTGAAGATCGGAGTACTTAAGTTGTTGCATGACTTCCTGACCCACCAGCTGCTTTCCAGAAAGGACACCGCCCACAACTCTTCATGCAATGAATCATTTCATACCTTTTCTCACAGTGACCATTAGGTTTGGAGTCCCTGACCCTTTAAATCTTTAACAATAATTAATAGGGGAATGGCAGCTAATATTTGTATTAGGTCTTAAGGGATGCTGTAAAAAGGGACATTTCAAGTAAGCAATGGGGGTAGCATTAGCATTCTTGTAGGTGATCTGTGTGAATACCCACGTTAATGCTTTACTCAGACTTTGTTCTCTCCGTGACAGCTGCTACACAGCCAAAGGAATAATAATGGGTGACAAAAGGGGTGTCATCCTCCCAAATAGGAATTCTGCCTATTCCCTGGAAATTTCCCTTTGGTCCTCATATTTCTAACAGTGGAGAGAGGAGGGGGGAATTCTATGTAACAACAACAACAACAACATAATATGTTGTCGAAGGCTTTCATGGCTGGGATCACAGGGTTGTTTTATGTTTTCCAGGCTGTATGGCTGTGTTCCAGAAGTATTCTCTCCTGATGTTTCACCCACATCTATGGCAGACATCATCAGAGGTTGTGAGGTATGGAGAAACTAAGCAAGGAAGGTTTACAGATATATATAAACCTTCCTTCCTTAGTTTCTCCATACCTCACAACCTCTGAGGATGCCTGCCATAGATGTGGGTGAAACGTCAGGAGAGAATACTTCTGGAACATGGCCATACAGCCCGGAAAACATACAACAACCCAACAACATAATAACTTTATTTTTGTACCCCGCCTCCATCTCCCCAAAGGGACTCGGGGCAGCTTACATATGGCACAAGGTGCCTAAAACAATGCATAAAATAAACACACAGTACAATACAAAATAAAACCACTAGTATATAAAACAATATTTTGAACTCAGAACTACTATAGTATATAGTGGCTCCCTTCTAATTAAGACTAAGATAAATTTAATCCATTGATTTCAAGCCTACAATTCAGCTATGGTCCACTCACATGTCAGGAAAAAAAAATATCACACACTGTTTCCAACTGATCTCTGTAGATCCATCTTGAAATCAATTTATTCATAAACCAGTAAGGTATTTATACACTACTGAGGTGATAAGATGGTTGTGCTGTATGAGGATGAATAGTCAAAAACTTTGAGCCAGTCCACACAACATGCATGCTTTTCACTTGACAAGAGGCTTTTATTTGCCATTGCATGGATGAACTGGATCTGCTTAGATGGTCTAAGTGAAGATGTGTCGGAAGAGAATAATTACTGTGTTTGAACTGAGGTGGTTCAATGACATGAACAAGTCAACATTGGATGTTATACCCACTGGAGATGTCTGGGGGTCTCCTCTGTTGGTGGGAGTATATGTGCATCTTCCCTCCACATCCCGTTTCCATTTTCAGTTGTATCTTTTCAGATTGAATGCATGTGGGCCAGCATCCTTGTTGTCACTGATAATTTGCTAGATGCTTACAAAGGCTTTGGGGGCAAGATTCCCTTTGGGCTTTAGTCCACATTTTAAAGGAATAAACCAAATTGATGGAAACTATCCCGGAAATAGATTCAGCACATAGACAGCTCATTTTAAGTCCAAATTATAGCTAAGATCTTATATTAATGATGAAGAAGACGAAGAGTGAAGATGATAGAGACACTGCTGGTTTCAGCTCAAAAAAAGAAGAAACAAATGGAGTACACCTTCATTTTGTTTAGTGGTTTCTCCACTCTCTTCACTTCCCACCAGTAGGTTGGAGAAGGAGAAGCAGTCCCTCTCATGACTTGGCAGGTGTTGAAGGCAAAGGTTTACACAGAGTGCAAAGGGTTAGATAACCACTCTCTATGTTTCATCTAAAAGAGTATGCACACAAGTAGGCCACACTTAGCATATGTATATTTCTAAGAAGATATCTCTCCAAGTCCCAGAGCAGATACACTGCCATGTATGGTAAGGAATACAGTAAACATGCAATGAGCAAAGAAACAAGGAAGCACTTTACAAATAATATTCAGACAACTAGATATAATGCAGGAGATCAGTGACCAGAGTCTCATACATGCTTTTTAAAACCAAGTACCAGTCACCACGGATAAATGGGAGCTTTGCTTCAACATTTTTCTGGTGTGAAGTTCTCCATGGAAAGCTAACAGGTACCATGCAATGCCACAACACCAGTGGTTCCCAACCTGTGGTCCCCAAGAACTAAAATCTGGTCCACAGCCTCACGGTTACTACACCATTGTAACGAGAATGGCAGGTCTGATTTCACAAAACCCTTTTATAGTGCAGAGGAAACAGGGATGGCAGGAGGGGGGAGGCTGACTCCCCATGAAAAGCATGACAACAAGCCTCCTGACTGCTGCTTCTCCTCCCCCCACCTCCTGAGCGGAGCCACTCCATGTGGTATCTGGAAGTGGGGGCACCTTGGTGTCTTTGTTTTCAAGCCTGTTCCTGGGGTTACTTGGGGTGCTGATTCAGAAAATTGCATTGGATAGACCACATCAGGTCTAGATTATTAAATATGGTTTTCTGTAGGCGAGCAGATGGCAACTACTGGATGGCATATATTCTGTATCAGAAACTAGAGCTGGTGTGGTCTATCCAATGCAATTTTCTAAGTCAGCACCCCAAATAACCAAACCAAATCTAAAGTTGACCAAAAACTGATTTGTAAACCTTTTGGTACTAATGTTGGAGAGAGGTCCCTGATCAAAGTGGTCCCTGGTCAAAAAAAGGTTGGGAATCACTGCACTACACCAATCAAGATTATACATGCCAAGCCTGTCTGCTAATAATTAGACACATACATACATATTGAACGATATATGCATTTTAAATTTTATAATTCATGGTTAAATCGAGTTTAATTAGCATTTTAGTTAATGTGGTCCTGTTTTATTGTTTATGGATTCTGTTACTGTTTTATTGAATGTATTTTGGGCAATATAATTGCCGACTGTTGTAAGCCACCCTGAGTCACTTCGGGTGAGAAGGGCGGGGTAAAAGTGATGTAAATAAATAAATAAATAAATATTCTTAATCATGGGTGTCCTGCATCATATCAAGTTGGCTTTAAAATCAATTATCAAGAAACCACGAAAGAGGAAACAGGTTCCTCTTTTAACCTTTTGTTTTAAAGCCTTGGCTGAAGTCAGGGTTTACATGTTCTCTCCCTGTCCCTTCTTTAGTCATTCTGGACTGTCCAGTGGAGCTCCACACACAGAAAAGGAAGCTGGTCTTGAATGCCTGGGCTTGTAAATTTCCCCTGAACTCCTGCCATGTGCTAATTTGCTTTAACAAAACCACATCGCAACTGGTAGTGTGCACATCAAAGATTAAAAAAAAAAAGACCTGTGAGAAGGGGGGAACACAGCACTAGTGAGGCCAGTTTCCTTGTATAAAATAAAGGTGAAGAGGAGGGGAAAAAAGAGAACACAGTAATTATCCTCTGCAGGGCAGAGAGCTATAAAATAGCATTACCTCATAAATTATTTGCAGACACCTCCACATTAGAAAGATATTTTTTTCAGAGGATAACGCACCTGTGTTTTGGATAATTGTCCCCATTCACACACTAGGCCTGGCCTGCCAGATGTTGACTCTCCAATCTCTTCACCACACAGAGAGTACAGTAAGGCCATGGGGATGCAACGTGTCCGCCAAAGAGCAGGATGTAGAACGAAACAGGGCCTGGCTTTTCACTAGCGTACTGTACATCTGCTTGGGCTGCCCTCGCGTCTCTCCGGTGAGCCATCATATCACACCTTCCTAATTTGGAGGAAACAATGTCGACGGCATTGTTACTAGCGTATCATATAGGCAGCCCACTAATAAGAAACACAGCCCACAAAACAAGCATCGCAGGCTGTCAAAGGCTTGACAGTTACCTTGTTTTAGAGTCACAGGCAGAGACCTAAAGAGTCACTACAAAAAAATCCAAAGCCAGGAAGACAACAGGCAGCAGGAAGCTCTCTGCAGTGGATGAGGCAATAGCGAAGTGCAGGAATCTTGTTTTTCTATTACAGAATTTTCCTTAGGCCTGTTTATCAGCTAGAATGGGGGCTATTTCTTGAGGACTGCTAAAATACCTACATGCACACAGTTCGGAAGGTCTCACGGAGGTAAGCCTTGTCTTCAGTCCTGAGACTCCTGTTGTAGATCTGGTTCCCAAATCCTGAGGACTTTCACCTCCATGATGAGGATGAGAGCAGATCAGGTAACTCAGGGCCATTTCAGACCAGCCCTGTATCCCAGGATCTGATGCCAGGTTTTCTGCTTTAAACTGGATTATATGATTCCGCACTGCCAGATAATCTGGGATAAGCAGGAAACTTGGGATTAAATCCTGGGATATAGGGCCTGGGATATAATTATTTCCAGGGATGAAGGAGGCAGGCCATCACAATTCGTCTTCTGCTAGGCTTCACAGTTCACCAGACACTGGAGGAAACTAATGCACACAACTAATGATGTCATAATCATCGCAAAATATATTCTACCAGATAACCTCATTATCCCAAAGCACCTGGAATTTGAATTCCTGCTTGCTTTTTTAATTTATTAAGACAGGATGCAATATTTCTTACAGAGACTACTTAGTACTCATCTGCTAAAACATTTGTGGATATTTTGCGGATATCTTGCTTTCACTCCAAAGGGACGAAAACGAGCGATGGCTTTTCTTTTTTGATATATCTCTGATATTCACATTAGATTGTGCTGATTCCTTTTTTTGCCATTTTGTTAGACACATTTTGGTGATGCCTCTTTTAGTCTGGCAGAGAGGAGATGCATACTACTATCACCACAGGGCAGAAAATACAGTCCAGCTTTTCCAATCTGATACATATTCCAGGAATCATTACAAATACTCTGCAGAAAACATTTTCACCCCAACCCCCCAAAAATATAGTTTTGATGAACTGTTTCTGAAGTGGGAGTTAGAGGTTGTACCTATGCCCTCCCTAATGTATTATGATCTTGCTGTTTCAGAATCCACAATAGCAATAGTACGTTGTGTGAGTCAGTTTCCTGCCAGGATAGCCATGTCCAATAACTGGGGCTGTGGACACAGGTGCCAACTTTGCCTCATGTTTCTCATACAGTTAAAGGAAGTAGAAACTGAATGAATCCACACTTTTTTGTCACTGCCAATTATCTGCTTGGTTCTTTCTTCTGTTGTACGGGTAACTTTGAACCAAAAAAGAACAAAGAGTTAAGAATTCTCTCTCCTCTCCATTTTCACACTCCTTCAATTCTCTCCAGCTCACAGTATTTCCTTGCAGATTTGGGATTTAAAAACTTAAACAAAGAAAAAACAAAAAAAGCCATGGGATTCAATGTAATGTGTAGTTTGAGACTAAGAGTTTCAGACTTTTTCCTTCCTTCCTTTTCCATACTGCTTGTAAACAGATGGCAAAATAGGTCCTACTAAATATTTAATATGCCAGAACAGCAAATACTATTATTTATCAAATGCCTGCCATCTCAACAAATAAGAGCAATTCAAATGCACTGTAAGACTCCCCTCTCCTCCATTTCTGTGTAATACTAAGCTGAAAATGGTGTGTATGTGAGAAAGAGAGAGACTTTCAGACAGTGCTCACAAGATGTCTGTGGACATCTTCACCTCACAGTCTTTACTGCTCCTCATGTATTTCCTATGGGAAAAGAACATTATTCCACTGAAGCCTAAATGAGGTGGATGACGCCAAAGCTGTTCTTTGTCTTTCTTCACTCAACCTGCCTAAATTGTAGGCACTGGTGTTGACTTTACACAGCACAGATGTTTCTCCCACGCTACTGCATGGTTACTTTTTAAGGAGTTAGAAGCAGATGTTCATGAGTATCTCCCATTTTACCTGCTGATACTGTGCTTGCATTGCTGCTTTCCTTTGGATCTGGAGAGAATTAAAACTTCACAACACAATACTAAAATGCAGAAAGTTCCACCTGGAAGCCTTTCACATGACACAATTGGAGCATTATGATTGCATTTTTATTGCCTTCAGGAAGATCCTATGGAATCCTGAGATTAGGAGGAGCCTTTGGGATCTTCAGCCAGAGAAGTCTCTTCTAGCGCCTCTGACCAAACTATCAGAGGATGTTGCCATGGCAGTTAAAGTACAACCATAGTCCCAGAACAGTGTATCCTGAAAGATCCTCTAACTTCCTACCCTTAGAGGAATTTTGTCACCCTTATTGTGCTGTCCATAGCCTCTCTTCCAGGCCCAGGACATTTTGCTACTTGTGACAAGGAATATGATGATGACCCACTTCCTCAATTCCATGCATAGAAGGCAACTGAAGTGGCTGCTGAAGCTCTTCTCAAAACTGCTCAGAGCTCAAATTCATTCACTGCTCAAGGGTAAAGGATTATGCCACAGATGCAGCTTTGTCTTCCAACATCATGCCACAGTTTTGCATCATCTGTTATCTGTCATCTGACACTCATACTAATGATAAGGCCAACCCTATTCCTATTGTTATGCGAATTTCAGCTTGCACAAGGACTGTGGGTTCGGAGCCTGGTGTGTCAAGATTCCCAGAAGGCCAGAGGAGACACAGATGGGTTGAGGCCAAAATCAGAGGCTTATTCTCAATGGCCAGAGAAGATCTAAGTGGAGACAGCACTGCAATGAAATGACAAACAGAAATTGCAAATTTATATTTTATAGCATTTTGACAGTTATTTAAGACTGCCATGGTGGCTCCTAACTGGTGCAGAAAGTGTCTGGCTATGATCCACTTTCTGGTTTGTCTGGGGCTTTGTCCAACGTCATTACCGCTTGATTTCTGCCATATATTTTTTTTCGTGTCAGGAGCAACCAGAGTTGCTTCTGGAGTGATAGAATTGGCCGTCTGCAAGTACGTTGCCCAGGGGACGCCAGGATGTTTTTGACGTTTTTACCATCCTTGTGGGAGGCTTCTCTCATGTCCCCGCATGGAGCTGGAGCAGATAGAGGGAGCTCATCCACACTCTCCCCGGGTGGGATTCGAACCTGGCAGCTTTCAGGTCAGCAACCCAACCTTCAAGTCACAAGGCTTTTATCCCCTAGGCTACTGGAGGCTCCTGCCATAATGGGAAAGTTGAATAAACTGTTTTTGGATTATTTCGAATATTGTGTCCCTTTATTGATCCACCCCCTGAAATGGGCATCATTGGAAAGGAATGTGGTGGGGCAAGCAAAATATACTTGAATAGGTCTTGATATCTCAGCTTCAGTCAATACAATGGGTGCCAGTCCAGAGAAACAAGAGGGTGCTTCAGGATATTGGACATCTCAATGGGAGCCCCAGAGAGGGGTCAGGGTGTGTGACAGCGATAAGGAAGCGCTCCCAGGAATTATTCAGGTCATGTCAGGGAGAAACAGAAAGAGATCCAGAGGCTGTTGCAAAAACCCAGTATGTGTCCCCAGAGTCTTTGTGAGTGTCCCAAGCATTGTGAGAGGATTACGATAACTATGAGATTACCGTATATACTTGAGTATAATCCGACCCGAATATAAGCCGAGGTACCTAATTTTACCACAAAAAAAAACATTGACTTCAGTATAAACTGAGATACCAATAAAATTACATTAATTGAGGCATCAGTAGTTTAAATGTTATTGAATCTTTACCTCAAACTGTAATTTAAGATATGACTGTTCATCTCTGATTAAATCATTATTTTCATCTTCTTCAATGTAAATGTGCTTAAGTATCCTTTTAATAATAATAGAGTGAAATAATAAATGTAATAATAATAAATGCAGTAAAATAATAAATGTAATAATAGAGTAAAATAATAAATGTATTAATAATAATAAAACAGAGTAAAATAAATGTAAAAGTAACAACAATAATAGAGTAAAATAATAAATGTAATAACAATAATTAATAGAATAAAATAATAAATGTAACAATACCAATAATAACAGAGAAAAATACGGTAATAAATATACCAGATATACTTGAGTATAAGCCGACCTGAATATAAGCCCACCAGGACCCTCACCCGAGTATAAGCCAAGGAGGTTTTTTTTAGTCCTAAAAAAGGGCTGAAAAACTAGGCTTATACTCGAGTATATACAGTACATCCTGAGGCCCAAGGTGCAGTGGGGAAACATTCCAGTGAAAATTCATGAAAGGTTACTACGAGAGAAATGGAGAAGGCAATGCAGACTTGCTGTATATCCCAATGGAGTGACAGATCATAATTCATGGGTTTGGGGTCTAATTTTCATTAACACGAGGGCATTCAGTTCTTGTTTCCTTATCCTTTATACTTCTTTCTGAACATGATGGTGATCCCTTTAACTGTGTATGGTAGATGAGCACCCCTGCTGATTTCTGATGCTTGCTGGCATAAAGAAAGACCCATCAGCAGGCATCCATTTCTTGTCAACCGACATATGCTTTTGGACATTAGAGAGAAGGGAAAATAACATAGTTTCTGTTCTCTTTAGCTGCACTTCTGCTCAACAATAACCAAGGGGAGTTCTTATCAATTAGCACTGATACAGTGCTTTAGAATGCTTATGGCAATTAACCCACATTATTACAGTTCTCTTCTCCGCAGGAAAAGCAAATGAGACCGAGCAATCTCATTTTATGGAGTGGGAGATGGAAGAGAAATTCCATGAGAAAGAAATCATAGCAGCCAGTGCTCTTCCGGTTTACAGCAGCCAGTAGCTGAAGGTTGAGATACAGCATCTTCTCTTCTCATCCTTCCAATTCATTTACAGGGGGCAAGATTTAATATGCCAGTGATAGGGTAGTGAAAGTGTTAGGTGCTGTGAAGCAGCATCTCAATGGTTTGTGGGGCTTTGGATGTTGGTTTATACCTACTTAGATAGTTATTGCATCCTTAAACTAGATAGGTACCTAGCAACTTCAAGCACAAGGCAAACTCAAAATTGTTAGGTAAACGTAAAGGTTTCCCCTGACGTTAAGTCCAGTCGTGTCCGACTTTGGGGGTTGGTGCTCATCTCCATTTCTAAGCCGAAGAGTCGGCGTTGTCCATAGATACCTCCAAGGTCATGTGGCCAGCATGACTGCATGGAATGCCGTTACCTTCCCGCTGGAGTGGTACCTATTGATCTACTCACATTGGCATGTTTTCAAACTGCTAGGTTTGCAGAAGCTGGAGTTAACAGCGGGCGCTCACTCTGCTCCCCAAATTTGAACCTGCAACCTTTCGATCTGCAAGTCCAGCAGCTCAGCGCTTTAACACACTGTGCCACCGGGAGCTCCTAAAAATTGTTAGAGAGGTCAAGATAACATCCACAAAGCCTTGAAATTGATACCCATCCATACACAGACCTCCAGAAGTAGGAATATACACTGTTATTTATGGCTGATGCTTTGGGACAGTATCCTAAATCCTTCTGGTTAATTCAGACTAGAGAAGACTGAATCACTAGTTCATTGGCTAGCTGAAACGTAGGTAAATCTCATGGATTCACTGAATCTTCTATAGTTTGGATGAACAATAGCATTTAAACCAGGGAGTGTGGGTATTATTTGTAGTTATTACATCATAGTAAACAGCACTGCTTCCCGAACTGTCTGTGATAAATCATCATTCCCCCCCCCCCCCCAAAAAAAGTGTGCCAGGTGCCATACTTGTGATTTTTTTACTACAACAGGTCAGTCAATGGACCACCACTTTGTACAGCAATGATGTACAGCATATGCACACACACACAGAGGAAGATTTCAGAGAGACCCATCTTCTGCACATTTATTTA
Source organism: Anolis carolinensis (assembly GCF_035594765.1). Taxonomy (NCBI): domain Eukaryota; kingdom Metazoa; phylum Chordata; class Lepidosauria; order Squamata; family Anolidae; genus Anolis; species Anolis carolinensis. The sequence goes on along the minus strand of NC_085841.1, from coordinate 189,877,685 downwards.
TTTATTTATTTATTTACAGCATTTATATTCCTCCATTCTCACCCCGAAGGGGACTCAGGGCAGATCACATTACACATATAGGCAAACATTCAATGCCTTTTAACATAGAACAAAGACAAGACAAACATAGGCTCTGAGCGGGCCTCGAACTCATGATCTCCTGGTCAGAGTGATTCATTGCAGCTGGTTGCAGCTGGCTTGCTCTCCAGCCTGCGCCACAGCCCGGGCCACATATGAGAGTGGACAAGGGGAAAGGAAGAAGGAATGCCATAGGGGTACGAATGTGCACAGAATAGAGATTTGAATGCGTACACTCCCAAATACACACACTGCTCTAATGTGGATATCTCTCAATATTTTCTTCCCAACTATGAGAATGCACTACATAGATCCAGGTAAGTGAATGGAGTCTGCTGGCTTTAATGTCAGTAGAATGGTGAAACTGCTATGGGTGTTAGAGGAAATTTTGAATGAAATAACATTAGGTAGTGACATTGGGGTTCAGCACCACAGTGTCCATAACTTTAAAACTTAGAGTTGATTCACCACTTCCAGCCTGAACCAAAGCAATGTAATCTCTTGTCTCAGATCTCAAAAGACAAAACATAAGAAGGGAAAATTTATCCCCTTTTGTCTCTTTCTCTCTCACAGACATACACACACACACATCAGCCTTCCCCATCAAGTCTCTCAGTTGAGCTTTCAAAATGGGTTTCCCTCTTCTAAAGAAAGCAATTGGGTTCCTCTTGAGTGCAATGTAATCCTGGGCATTTCATATAGAAAACCCATAGCACTGATACAAGCGAAAGAGGGGAAATGCTATCTTTTCCTTCTTTAATGGGCCCTTCACATTAAGTTCATCAGCACAATAGTGAGCCTTGCTGACACAAAGAAGGAAGGAAGGAAGGAAGGAAGGAAGGAAGGAAGGAAGGAAGGAAGGAAGGAAGGAAGGAAGGAAGGAAGGAAGGAAGGAAGGAAGGAAGGAAGGAAGGAAGGAAGGGAGAAGAAGTCCACAGATAACTAAAAACAACCTGCCCTGGAAATTATAGGAGACGTTGGTATTTGATGTACTGTGAAGTTATCTGAAATGGGATTCCTCTGCAGCAAAGGTCAGGCAAGGACATTATTAACTGATACCACCATCCTGCATGGACTTAGTGGACTTTGAGTTACAATCTAAAATGTTTATGTTTGAACATTAACTTCCATGTTAATTTCACTGCAAAATGAGTTAAAATCCACCAGGTTGTTACATTAGAACAGCATGGGTACCTCTGGGATTTTTTTCCTCTTTAAAGATCATTGGGTTGCTCAGGATCAAGAGATGTCCTGCAAGGCTGGTTCTGAATGAATACTGAGGGTCTCAATTCCTTTGCCATTGATAAAACACAATCCTATCAATGCACATGTGGAATTTACTGGGGGTCTGAACATCAGTATTTACTTCTTGGAACCTTCGTAGCACAAAAAAAAGTTGCCAGACCTGATGGGTCACAATTTATACATGGTTCATGGGTTGAGATCCTTCAAGCTAACCCTCAGGGATCGATCTAGTGGCTTCTTAAAACTTAATTGAGTCATTGAATTTTTTTTTCTTTTCCTGTTCCTCATTTCTTTTTTTGGCAGGAAAATGTCTAAGGACTGGGGTGGTAACTCCAATCAACATTTTAGTGTGAGCATTGAAGAAGAACTCCAATCTCTTGGATTTAATTAAGGAATACAATCCAATACCTTTATTAACAGGAGCCCCCAGATGGCGTAGTGGACTAAGTGACTTGAAGGTTGGGTTGCTGACCTGAAGGCTGCCAGGTTTGAATCCCACCCGGGGATAGTGCGGATGAGCTCCCTCTATCAGCTCCAGCTCCATGCGGGGACATGAGAGAAGCCTCCCACAAGGATGGTAAAAACATCAAAAACATCCGGGCGTCCCCTGGGCAATGTCCTTGCAGACGGCCAATTCTCTCACTCCAGTAGCAACTCAACAACAAAAAAAACCCCTTTATTAACATTCAAATAAAAATCCAGAACATATGCGCAGTCCCACTTGCACATAATCTGCCATCTTCACCCACTGCTGAAGTGCCCTCCTCTGGGCCTTCATGAACAGAACTAGCCTAACAAAGGATACTCTCATGTCCACAAAATATGGAAAATTATTCCCCAATGTGCAGTTTTGGGTAGCAGAGAAAAAACTTTAGCGAGAATGAAATAAAATAAGATGCCTATGCTTAAAGGGAATGTGCTGCACGAGGGGTGCATTAACTGCACTTGATGGACTAGTCAACATGTTGCAAGTATACTTCTTTATATGATGCAGATATGAACCATCCTGTTTGAGACAGTTTTCACATCTGAAGCTTAAAGTTCTGGAGCAAATGTAGAACCTCAATTGCAAGGGATAGCCCAGTCATAAGGGAACGTGAGACCACCACCTCAAGATAACAGATGTTGGGGAGAGCAATGTGTATATGTACATGCTTTCAAGACAGCTGTCAACTTATGGGCAACCATATGCATTTCATAGGGTAGTCTTAAGCAAAACGTTCTCAGAGGTGGCCTTGCTACTTCCTTTCTCTGAGAGCTGTTCGGCAGTGGAACTCTCTGCTCCGGAGTGTGGTGGAGGCTCCTTCTTTGGAGGCTTTTAAGCAGAGGCTGGATGGCCATCTGTCGGGGTGCTTTGGATGTCATTTTCCTGCTTCTTGGCAGGGAGTTGGACTGGATGGCTCGTGAGGTCTCTTCCAACTCTACAATTCTACGATTCTATGATTCTATTCTATGAAATGTATCTTACAGTACCTTGTTAACACTGGGGGCCTCCCATCCAAGTACAGATAGTCCCCAAGTTACAAACAAAATGGGCTGTGTAGGTTTGTTCTCAAGTTGATTTTTTTTTTTGTAAGTCAGAACAGGCACATTTCAAAGTGTAACCAACCCCCCCCCCCCCCCACACACACACACACACATACATACACACACACTTTGGCTAACCTAGGGAAGGGTTAATACCCTGTGGAGTTTTGCTGTCTGTGCCCCTGTCCAGAAAATTTCACCTCACTTTCTGTTTCTGTGATAATTGGATTGTGATAAAATTGGTTTGTTGTGTAAACAAAGACTGCTGATATACTGAAGCTTCAGTGGAGACACCTTTTCCCCGTGATAGCCCTTTCAGGAGTGAATTTCCCTTCCTAGGGGTAGATTTCTCCCACTTCCTGTTGTCTCACCCCCATTCCTAACTATGAATCATTTGTAAATTGGATGTTTATAACTCAGGGACTGCCTGTACTAATAAGAGCTGATCCTACTGAGTTCCTACTGGAAAATGGAAAGCAAAGATACAGAATGGGGGCGCCTGGCTCGACAGAAGTACGTGTGAAAAAGATCTTGGAGTCCTCGTGGACAACAAGTTAAACATGAGCCAACAATGTGATGCAGCTGCTAAAAAAGCCAACGGGATTCTGGCCTACATAAATAGGGGTATAGCATCTAGATCCAGGGAAGTCATGCTATCCCTCTATTCTGCCTTGGTCAGACCACACCTGGAATACTGTGTCCAATTTTGGGCACCACAATTGAAGGGAGATGTTGACAAGTTGGAATGTGTCCAGAGGAGGGCAACTAAAATGATCAAGGGTCTGGAGAACAAGCCCTATAAGGAGAGGCTTAAAGAACTGGGCATGTTTAGCCTGCAGAAGAGAAGGCTCAGAGGAGACATGATAGCCATGTACAAATATGTGAGGGGAAGTCATAGGGAGGAGGGAGCAAGCTTGTTTTCTGCTGCCCTAGAGACTAGGACGAGGAACAATGGCATCAAACTACAGGAAAGGAGATTCCACCTGAACATCAGGAAGAACTTCCTCACTGTGAGGGCTGTTCGGCAGTGGAACTCTCTGCCCTGGAGTGTGGTGGAGGCTCCTTCTTTGGAGGCTTTTAATCAGAGGTTGGATGGCCATATGTCGGGGGTGCTTTGAATGCGATTTCCTGCTTCTTGGCAGGGGGTTGGACTGGGTGGCCCATGAGGTCTCTTCCAACTCTACTATTCTACGATTCTATGATTCTATGAGGGTAGCTGGAAATTGGTTCCTTTTGAGTACTCACCTCTACCACCAAGACACATCACCAACCAAAATTAGCCAGGGATGGTAGAAACCTCCTAACTAGCTGCCAGCATAATTTAACCACCAGTTTACATAGAAATGACTTGTCCTTTGCTTAAGGCAGCACAATGTGGCTATCCTAATCTGTTTATTGTAATGCAAAGATATCTTCTGCATTCATTTTCACATTAGCAATGGTCAGATATATCAACAGCATGAAGGAAGTCCTGCATATGATAACGCTTGAGGGGAATCACAGAGTGCCAGGGGGCTCCCATTGAGAGTGGAAGCTGTCTCGGAGCATCAGGGCCTGTTTGCTCAATAAGCAATGATAAAAGAATCTCATTCCCTCTCATTATGTGTCCTGACTCTTTGCTCGCCAGAGGAGTCAGGGCCAAACCAGGACGTTGCGCTCTGATGTGGGAGATTGAGGGGCAGAAGCTTGCCCTGGCCATGTGCCATCAGCTTGGACCAGCTCATTTGGGCAAATCTGAAAATGTATCCCACTTGCAAGTAGTGTGATAGCCTATTTTTTGCAAAGGAATAAAATAGCTCCTCATATTATATAGTAGGTTAACCACATCAGCCCAGTGGTTGCAGGAATGCCATGGGCTGGACTCTTGGTTTGACTGTAGCAATGTTCCCATAGGAGGTAAATTATAACATACATCAGGAGGGGCAGCTAGATATTTTAAACACTCAAAAAGACGGTCCATGCTTTAAAACTTTTGATCACTTGGTGCTGATCATCTTAAAGGTAACATCCTTTCCTAGATCCAGAAAAAAGAAAGAGGAAAAATAAGACACACCAGGCTCAAATTCGAAGAAAGCAAAGCCAAAGGAAACACATTTTTCTTTCTTCCCAGCTACCGTGAGTTATGTTTTCACACTGCCCTACCTGGGAAGGGACACATATAAATATTTGGGTTATTTCCTGAAAATAGGCTACTTAGTACTAAAAATGGAGCCGTGGAGACGTGAGGTGGTTGAAATATATGCCCAGAGCTCAGCACTGCTTGTTTATAAAAGGAAGGGAGTTGGAAAAGATGTTACTACGGATCATCACTTTGCGGGGGAGAGGGGGGGTCACCAATAACTTCCTTTAATTCTAGCATGAATGCAAGCCACTGAAAGGGGAATTAAGAGGGCAATGGTGCAGCAAACAATAAAACATCCCTCAAATAGGGGAAAGACTCAACCACAACTATGTCAACTTTTGACTTGCTCAGCCTTTCCAAGTCCCCAAAGATCATTTTTAGAGCCTTCTGGTGTTGACCATCAAATTTGTCTTGCTATGTCTCCGGGTGAAGTGACTGACCTTGCTGAAAGATCTCTACATTGAAATGAGTAATGGCAACTAGGATCCAAATGGAGTAGAAAGTTATATGAGCAGATGAGCCAAAGACCGCCCTGGATGCAGATGTGGGCTTTTATACCTGCATCCTGTTAGGCTGTTATTGGTAGCCCCCCTGTCGTTGACTTCACTGAGAGCCTTCTCAAGAAGAATTCCCTGAGAGAGTTGTAAAGAGAGGCAGAGGAAAAAGTTAATTTCTAAGGATCCCAGTCGCACTCAGATCCAAATGAGTCCAGACTACAGATCAACAATCTGAATGCTGAGAAGCCTTACCAGCAGGTCTCCCGGGGCTTGTCTGTGTACTGCGTAGCCTTCAGCTGATCCAGAACCAATCCAAGTCAGCCGCGGCAAAGGCAAACATTATGTGAACATACTTGGTGGGAGTTCTGTCTGGATGGCTCCCTGGGATCCAATGTGTTAGGCTCCAACTGACGTCCATTGAGAATTTTCCAGATATTATTCATTATTTCTAATAATATCATTCTGTTGTTTTAGCATTTGGAATGAAGGAACCAACAGGGACTTCTTTTTCCAGCTATGGGGCTAAAATATGACACGGGATACTTTCAGTCATGAGTTTGCACTCATCAGAATTTAACCACAGATATGATTAAATAAGGGCTTGATCTATGACTCCTTTTTAAAAGTGCATAGCCATGATAACATAGGCAAAACCTTCAAAGTGTCAAAATAAGTTACAATTAATAATAATAATAATAATAATAATAATAATAATAATAATAATAATCATAATCCAGACTGACAAAGTTCTGGAACACAACACACCAGACATCACAGTTGTGGAAAAGAAAAAGGTCTGGATTATTGATGTCGCCATACCAGGTGACAGTCGCATTGATGAAAAACAACAGGAAAAACTCAGCCGCTATCAGGACCTCAAGATTGAACTTCAAAGACTCTGGCAGAAACCAGTACAGGTGGTCCCGGTGGTGATTGGCACATTGGGTGCTGTGCCAAAAGATCTCAGCAGGCATTTGGAAACAATAGACATTGACAAAATTACGATCTGCCAACTGCAAAAGGCCACCCTACTGGGATCTGCTCGCATCATCCGAAAATACATCACACAGTCATAAACGCTTGGGAAGTGTTCGACTTGTGATTTTGTGATACGAAATCCAGCATATCTATCTTGTTTGCTGTGTCATATAATAATAATAATAATAATAATAATAATAATAATAATAATAACAATAATAATAATAATAATAATAATAATAATAATAATAATGTATTTCTAGACTGCCATCTCTCCCCAGAGAGACTCAGGGCAGTTAACATACATATAAACAGCAAACATTCAATGCCATAACTACTTCACTTAATATCAAAAGTATAAAATCATGATAACATACTCATTATAATAAAAATTCCAAATTAGAAAAAACAATACATTTAAACATGACACTCAGTAAAAACATTATTGCACAGAGCAAGCGTATATCTGGACCAAATTAAATGACCAAGTTGCTGAAAATGTTCAGTATTTGTTGTAGTTTCACTTAGACCATATCTGCTATGGGGTGACAATTATGTTAATCCTCCTCCTTTCCGTACGCTAAGGTGCATAGATGTGTCTTTAACTGTTTCTTAAAGGAGAGGAGGGTGGGGGCGATTTTTATTTCTTTAGGGAGGGAGGTCCAGAGGCGGGGGTTGATCACGGAGAGGCCCCTTCTCTCATTCCCACCAGCCGTGCTTGATGGGGGTAGGATCGAAAGCAGGACCTCCTCCGCTGACCGAAGTGCCCGAGATGGTCTATACAGGGAGATGCAATTTTACAAATAGCCTGGACCTGAGCCATTTAGGGCTTTATAGGTAACAACCAGCACTTTGTACTTAGCTCGGAAGTGGACCAGCAGCCAGTGGAGCTGATGCAACATGGGAGTGGTTCTCTCCCTGTATGGGGCTCCAGTTAGTAACCTGGCTGCCAATCACTGAACTAGCTGGTGTTTCCAAACTATCTTCAAAGGCAGCCCCATGTAGAGAGCATTGCAGTAGTCCAAATGGGATGTGACTAAGGCATGGACTACCATGGCCAAGTCAGGCATCTCAAGGTACAGGTGCAGCTGGCGCACAAGTTTTAGCAGATCTGTGTCCTCAGAGGGAGTGTAACTCCATCGAGCACAGGTAGCCACCCTTTACCTCGATCAGCCCCACAACTGACCACGAGGACCTCTGTTTTGTCTGCAATACAAAATATTTCATTATATGAAATCTTTATTACATTGGCACTGCCTATGGTCCTGACATACCTATCTGAAATTCAACTTCAGACATTTTTGGAACTAAAAATCTTATACTAGTCACTATTTCGTGAACTAAACAGAAACATGTTAATAAAGGCAGTAGTTATTTTTTCATGTCAGCAGATAGCCAGGAAGGAAAGGGAGTTATTAGACAAAATTCCAAGTCACTTCAGTATAACTGGGCTGGAGAAAAAGAGACAATTGAAACATTAAGAAGACATCAACAGGAGTGGGAGATAGTTTGGTTTAGATCTCTAAAATATAAGCTAGCTCATTGAGATGGGGTTAAACCCTTGTGCCGGCAAGACTGATGACTTGAAGGTTGGGTTGCTGACCTGAAGGTTGCCAGTTCGAATCCAACCCAGGGAGAGTGCGGATGAACTCCCTCTACTAGCTCCAGCTCCATGTGGGGACATGAGAGAAGCCTCCCACAAAAAAATATCAAAACATCTGGGTGTCCCCTGGGCAACGTCCCTGCAGATGGCCAATTCTCTCACACCAGAAGTGACTTACGGTTTCTCAAGTTGCTCCTGACACAGAAAAAAAAATGAAAGTAAGAGAAAGTTTAACAGCTGGTCTTGTACCATAAGTTACCTTATGTCATTTTCCCATCACAATACATTTTAAACAATGCAAATATTAGCAATCCAAAGATTGACTGAATTATCAGATTTCCAGAGAAAACTATTAATTGTCTTTTTTTTCTTCTTAGAAAAGTATCTTGTCAGAACTGATTTCTTTGTCAAAACTTTTCAATTTCCTTCAAAAAAGTAAAAGTGTGATTTTGATGTTTCAATGTTCAAATCCTTGTTTTGACACATTTCATCAGCTCTGAGTTAAAAATCTGCTTTCTTCTCCCCCACCCCATTTTGACATGCCTGCTTCCAAGAATCTTTTATTACTTCATTTTATGAAATATTTTGACATTCAATTACACTACAGAAATAACACTTAATTTTGAGACTGTTGATATAATTCAGATTCAGATATCTAGATAACCAGTCCAGTGGCCACATAATTTCGTGGAAATGTGGTAAAGGGTGCAAGTTATAGTTTAAAAGTCTCTGCTTTGAGTCAACATGTGATTTGGACACAGCAAAGCCTCCTTTTCTTCATCTTGGTTTCTCCTTTTTCTCTCTCTCCATCTTGTGTTTTCTAAAATGAAAAAATGCTGGTCACAAGAGAGCTATTTTGGCAACCATCTGTTATTACGATACCATATATTATTTTAACCATCCACTAAGGAACACCGGATACTGGTTTTTAACCTCCTTTCATCATCTCATGGTCCATTGTACATGTGCTCTGCCCTGGCATTGGGCTCCTTTTCTCCTTTGGGCATTAAATTTAGAAAGTCCTCTCACACATGGCAATGTTTAAGTTTGTACCAGTCTATTTTTCAAGCAGATTTAAGTGGAGACCAAAATCAATGGACTTCAGCGTGTTTAACTAGGCTGTATTGGATTGTACTAGCCATTAGCTACTGCTTAAAATCAATTACAAAGTGACAGGAAAGGCTATGGATTTGTTATGTAGAGACTCAACATCTAAGAAGAAAGACACGTGACAGCACACCTTCATACAGCTATTGAGCTATTCTCAATCTGAATCTACTTTAGCTCCATCTAGATACAATATTTGATTCTCATGCTGGAGCTCTATGTTACCATCTGAGACCAGAGATCATTGGACATAACTTGCAGCCAGACCTTGATATCCATGGATTCTGTAATCACAGATTCAATCACCCATGCTTTGGAAATATCCAAAAAATACAAAAAAAATATCCTTGATTTTGTCATTTTATATAATGACACTATTTTACTATGCCATTGTATATAGCCATTGTACATAAGTTCTTATATAGAGGGGCCAATACTAACTGTTGGGTTTGGTTCCCGGACTCACATCAACTTATTGTTCATGACTTCCAACTAGACTGAGGGTACCAATTCCAAGTAATGGATTCGTGTATTTTTTAACTGAACTGTTTTTAATAGCTTTTGATCTTTTCTCATTGCATTTTATTCTTTTATTCAGATCTCAATTGTTTTAATATTGTAATTAGTTTGATTCTGTATGAATATTCATTTTTGCTTGTTATTAATTATATAATTCTTGATTCTTAATAAAATGGAAACAAACCCACCTCCCAGTCTCTTGGAATCTTACCGGAAACAGAATGGTGGGCACCCAAAACAAAACAGAATGAAAACATAATGGATTTCTGCTGTTTCGCATGCCCCTTGTTTCAGCAAACTTTTTTTAATTTGAGAGGTTGTTGCCACTGCTGTTTCAAAATGTCTTCCAGTTTGTTCCACTATCTACATCACTCACAGCTAACCCTTAATAGAAAAACTTAATTAATAACTGAAATTTGACCAAACTTCAATCTCTTACTGAATTCTATTGGCAGCTATTTCTCCACAAGATCGTTAGTGAAGATCTTATTTGGTTTTGAACCATCACGTTCACTTTTTTTTCCACTGTACTGTTAGGAATTTCAAATGAAATCCGAAAGCATGTATGGATTTCACATTTCCAGTCAAAGTTTTGTCTGAGGACAAGGCTAACCAAATTATTTTTGGCACCTCAGGCAGAAAATCCACAAGCATTTCCTGAACTGTAAGATACACAAACACATACACATTGTCCAGAATTTTAAAATCTTTAATACTCCAGAATTGTCCATGTGAATGGCTGATATCATTACACCTTTGCTTTGTGATGACTCAACATACACAAACATTGTTTCATGCACAAAAATATTTTAAAATAGGGCATAAAATTACTTTTTGGATATGTGCGTAAGATGTATGTGAAACATAAATTAATTTCATCCTTAGATATGGGTCCCATTTCCAGGATATCTTATTATGTAACTATATGCAAATACAGGTAATCCAAAATCTGTAAAAAACAAAAAACAAAAATCTAAATCTAAATTACCTCTTGTCCATAACATTTTGTATAAAGGATACTCAGCCTGTACTATTCTTTCTGGACTCGTAAAATTTGATGCCTCTCCTACTATAGCTGTGCTTTCACAATACAGCAGTTTTGGAGATAGAGTTGCAAAAGAAGCATAATGGAAAGCTGAACACACTGACAAGAACATCATTGCCTTCTCAAACAAGAACAGAACAGGAAACTCCAGGTCCATCATAAATACAACTAGAATAAGTCTAGGGACCTCATCACACAGCCTCTGTGGCAAATCGGTGGGGCAATGGAGCAATCCCAGCACCCCACCCAGCTGGCAGCAGTGCTTCCCCATCACTCATGGGAATAATAATAATAATAATAATAATAATAATAATAATAATAATAATAATAATAAGACCCTGAAGAAGGAGACAGAAGGCCTGATCCTTGCAGCCCAGGAGCAAGCCATCAAAACAAATGCAATCAAGGCCAAGATCGAAAAATAAACTGATGACCCAAAATGCAGACTGTGCAAGGAAGCTGACGAAACCATTGATCATATCCTCAGCGGCTGTAAGAAAATCGCACAGACTACAAACAGAGGCACAACTATGTGGCCCAAATGATGCATTGGAACTTATGCCTCAAGTACCACCTCCCAGCAGCAAAGAACTGGTAGGATCACAAACCTGCAAAAGTATTGGAAAATGAGCACGCAAAGATACTATGGGACTTCCGAATCCAGACTGACAAAGTTCTGGAACACAACACACCAGACATCACAGTTGTGGAAAAGAAAAAGGTTTGGATCATTGATGTCGCCATCCCAGGTGACAGTCGCATTGATGAAAAACAACAGGAAAAACTCAGCCGCTATCAGGACCTCAAGATTGAACTTCAAAGACTCTGGCAGAAACCAGTGCAGGTGGTCCCGGTGGTGATGGGCACATTGGGTGCCATTCCAAAAGATCTCAGCAGGCATTTGGAAACAATAGACATTGACAAAATTTCGATCTGCCAACTGCAAAAGGCCACCCTACTGGGATCTGCACACATCATCTGAAAATACATCACACAGTCCTAGACACTTGGGAAGTGTTCGACTTGTGATTTTGTGATACGAAATCCAGCATATCTATCTTGTTTGCTGTGTCATAATAAAATAATAATTTTATTTTTATACCCTGCCCCATCTCCTCGAGGGGACTCGGGGTGGCTTACATGGGGCCAAGCCCAGGCAAAACAGTCAATATAAATCACAACAATAAAACAAATCAATCAACAATAAAGCAAGTCATAAAACAAATGAGGTGACATAAAACTAACATGCTTGATAAAATCCTGGGTTGGTTCCTAAAAAGAACTGGGCCATAAAAGTGCTAGTAGTGTCGTGTGGCTTTTCGTGTGGCTTGTCCCCATGGTAGCCCCTTTGTTCCAAGTGGAACATGGTGAGGCACCCATGTTGGTGGCACAACATCTTACCATGCTGCCACCCCGGTTGAGCAATGGAGCTCCACCGAAGTGAAACTACATTGTGTGATGGACGGCATGGGGCTCCATCGCTCATCTGGGGTGGCAGTTAGGATGCTAAAAATTTGTTGTGTGATGAGGTCATAGGAGGACTTAGTAAATAAACATCATGGTGACATAGTTGATATAGGAAGAGATCAAGGAGGGCATAAATAAAAAGGGCAGGGTCAAGGGAAGGACAGTAAGCCGATTCTCAGTTTTCAGCATATGCTCAGGAAAGTGCACTTAATTTTACAATACTGGCTTGTTCCAACAAGGGTGAAGGAGGTATGGCTGCACATTAGAGGTGTGCATCTGTGTGTGTTTAAATACCTGAAGTAATGGCCCTCTGTTTTCCTGACTAGCACTTCTGAGATGTGTTGTCGAAGGCTTTCATGGCCAGGATCACAGGGTTGTTGTATGTTTTTTGGGCTGTATGGCCATGTTCCAGAAGTATTCTTTCCTGACGTTTCGCCCACATCTATGGCAGCCATCCTCACAACCTCTGAGGGTGCCTGCCATAGATGTGGGCGAAACGTCAGGAGATAATACTTCTGGAACATGGCCATACAGCCCAAAAAACATACAACAACCCCACTTCTGAGATGTTTTTAGAAGAGAAGAGAAGAGCCATAATTATGCAAAATGTTGCATGTGGGAATGTTAAAGTTGGAAGTTAATGCAGAAAGAATTCCTAAGACTTAAATAGAAACTCAGCCTACCTCACCACAGTGGAAAAACATGAGGAGAGGTGATCTGTATGCAGTGGCATACCTAGCATATTTGACACCTGGAGTGAGTCATTTGTAATATACTTGAGAGAGGTGAAGGCAGAGAACCCACCAGTTAGTCAGTGTCCCCTTATTAAAAGTTGTGTTAACAGGCTCAGGGGCATGGTGCATGCAAACAACAGGTTGTTGTGATGGTATAGAAAACTGGGATCATGGATGAGGGCAGGGGGATTTATGTCACAATGTGCCACAGCAGAACCCAGGCTATGCCCCATGGGAGGGAAAATGTTGGCCTGATCAAACAAGTCATGATCAGGTTCCGGGAGGCACTTACGAAGGTGAGCATGTGTGTGTTTGTGTGTGTAGGTATGCATAATGCTCAAGGGGAAACAGGTTGAGATGAAGACAAAAATAAGGACGTGAAGGGTGCTTGAGGGAGAAGAGCAAAGAACGGGAGCTCCTGGGGGAGAGGCGAAGGCACTGCAGTAGTTGGAGGAAGATGAAGTAGGAAAGATTGAAAGGGGCATCTGGGATCAATATGGAATTTCCTAGAAATAGGAAAGAAGGAGGTAGACAGAGAATAGAAAATCTGAAGCCCGATCTGTATAAAAAGACTACTGAAAGAGTGGGAAAAGGGGGAGAGCAGTGAAGATGGGACCATCCCATCCCTTCCTTACAGCCAAGGCTGGAACTCATCTAATAATGCACCTCCATATTCCTATAGCTGGAGCAGGCGGAGCCTCCAGTGGCCTAGGGGATAAATGCCTCGTGACTTGAAGGTTGGGCTGCTGACCTGAAAGCTGCCAGGTTCGAATCCCACCTGGGGAGAGCGCGGATGAGCTCCCTCTTTCAGCTCCAGCTCAACGCGGGGACATGAGAGAAGCCTCCCACAAGGATGGTAAAAACATCAAAAACATCTGGGCGTCCCTTGGGCAATGTCCTTGCAGACGGCCAATTCTCTCACACCAGAAGCAACTCTGGTTGCTCCTGACACACACACACACAAAAAAAGCTGGAGCAGGCCACTTCAGCCCACTATTAATCCTTGGTATGCCACTGTCTGTGTGCCAACTCATGCTATGGCTGTTTAGATGCTCAGTGTCAACAAGCAACATTAGGGCCTCAGCTGCTTGTCCTTCTTAAGGACCTTCAATTTGGAATAAGACTTGGAGCTGACAACCCTTAAAAAAAAAGACTGCCCTTAGTAAAATGAGACACTTAGTGTGCTAGATAAAATAGCACCCCTGTGGTGCAGAATTTCAGCAGAAAAATTATTATTATTTAAGTGCCTGTAGTTAGATAAAAAGCAGCTAAAATTTGATGCTGATTTACTGTATATACTCAAGTATAAGCCTAGTTTTTCAGCCCTTTTTTTAAGACTGAAAAAGCCCCCCTAGGTTTATACTCGGGTGAGGGTCCTGGTTGGCTTATATTTCGGTCAGCTTATACTCGAGAATATATGGTACATTTATTATTTTTCTATTGTTGCTTGACTCAAGTTGTTCACAGTCCAGGAATAAATGAGAAATTTTATTGGGAATCCCCCACTCATCCCCAAACCCAGGCTTATAACCTTGCAGGATAAAAGGCATGAATCATCTGAAAATAGATGAGTATCATCACATTCTTATTACCCACTGTTCTGCAGTCCAGAAGTGGTCACATGTTAATTATAGGTCTTTAGCATCAGCACCCAGGGCAATTTGCCTAACTGATTTCCTTTCTGCATTAATAGCCAAAGCACCAGACTGTTCAGAATTCAGTTAACACTTTCACAACCTACTCACTTCCATGAGGCTAACATTTTGCGATGAAAAGGCAAACATAACATTAATTTTGTCATGAATAAACAACAGCAAACACTGGTGTGCATCTGGTCTAAAAGCATTCGTTTGCACAATAGAATGATCTATGAACTGATCCTAGCTTTAAAATGAAGACTGCTTTTATTTTATGCTTGAAAGCTGTAGATGGCAGGAAATCCAGTAAGAGCCAGTATGGGATAGTGGTTTGAGCACTGAACTACATCTCTGGAGAATTGAGTTTGAGTTTCAGTTTGGACATGGAAACCCAATGGGTGATTTTAGGTGAGTCACACAGGGCCCTTCCACACAGCCATATAACCCAGAATATCAAGGCAGAAAATTCCACAATATCTGCTTTGAATTGGGTTATCTGAATCCACATGCCATATATTCCAGCTGAAAGCAGATAATGTGGGATTTTATTCAGCTGTGTGGAAGGGACTACACTCTCAACCCCAGAAAAAGCCCTGATCGTTTTGCCTGAGGGCTGCCATAAATTAGTTAAAGGCACACAAAAACGAAAGATACATCATAATCAATAAGACCTGTTCCTGATACTTTGAAGCAATACAGGTCTATGGATCCTCAGGGCTGTTAGAACTCTATAGAACCCAAGATTTCTGTCCCTAGAGTTAATCTCATAAGTTGGATATATTACCAGATAGTTAGGTGCATATGTCTGAGTGAGTGTGTACCTCCAAGTCAACTGTCGACTTATGGCAACCCCGTCCATTGTGGTACAGTGTTCTTTGATATAGGAAATATTCCCTAGTGCGGCATGAAAGTATATTAGACCAGGGGTTCTCAAACGTTTTTGGCCGCAGAACCCTTTTTGAAGCGAAAGATTCTTGTGGAGTCCTAATGAACATTATTATATTATATTATATTATATTATATTATATTATATTATATTATATTATATTATATTATATTATATTATATATAATGTATATCAGTCATGGGAAAACCTTTGGACACAGGGGCCACATTGCATTTTAAAAATTGACAGATGGGCCGGGTTGGGGAAGACCCCAAGGCCATACAATCCAACTTCCTTCTGCCATGCAGGAAAAGCACAATCAAAGCACACACACACCAGAAAATGGCAATCCAGTCGTTGTAATAGTAATAATAATAATAATAATAATAATAATAATAATAATAATAATAATAATCAGCTGTTTTTTTTAAAATCTTGGCCTTAATTGCATTTGTTCCCCAAGAGCAAGCCATCAGAACAAATGCAATTAAGTCCAAGATCGAAAAATCAACTGATGACCCAAAATGCAGACTGTGCAAGGAAGCTGACGAAACCATCGATCATATCCTCAGCGGCTGTAAGAAAATCGCACAGACAGACTACAAACATAGGCACAACTGTGTAGCCCAAATGATTCATTGGAACTTATGCCACAAGTACCACCTCCCAGCAGTAAAGAACTGGTGGGATCACAAACCTGCAAAAGTATTGGAAAATGAGCACCCAAAAATACTGTGGGACATCCGAATCCAGACAGACAAAGTTCTGGAACACAACACACCAGACATCACAGTTGTGGAAAAGAAAAAGGTTTGGATCATTGATGTTGCCATCCCAGGTGACAGTCGCATTGATGAAAAACAACAGGAAAAACTCAGCCGCTATCAGGACCTCAAGATTGAACTTCAAAGACTCTGGCAGAAACCAGTGCAGGTGGTCCTGGTGGTGATCGGCACATTGGGTGCCGTGCCAAAAGATCTCAGTCGGCATTTGGAAACAATAGACATTGACAAAATTACCATCTGCCAACTGCAAAAGGTCACCCTCCTGGGATCTGCACGCATCATCCGAAAATACATCACACAGTCCTAGACACTTGGGAAGTGTTCGACTTGTGATTTTGTGATACGAAATCCAGCATATCTATCTTGTTTGCTGTGTCATATAATAATAATAATAATAATAATAATAATAATAATAATAATAATAATAATGTGTTGTCGAAGGCCGGGATCACAGCGTTGTTGTATGTTTTCCGGGCTGTATGGCCATGTTTTAGAAGTACTTCTAGAACATGGCCATCCAGCCCAGAAAACATACAACAACCTAATAATAATAATAATAATAATAATAATAATAATAATAATAATAATAATGGGGGGAATACTGGGGGCATCAAGCCCAAGCCCCCTCTGCCATGCAGGAAAAGCACAATCAAAGCACCCCCAACAGATGACCATTCAGCCATAATGATGATGATGATGATGATGATGATGATGATGATGATGATGATGTCTAGGAATTAAGCAGGTGCAGGGAAAAGGATCTGGGTGGCTCCGATCTATTTGTACCTTTAAGAGCCTCGCTACCTTCTCAAGGGAACCTGCCTGCCTCCTGACTGACTTTCTTTCTGTCTGCCTGCAGCCCTTCCTTCCTTCCTTCCTTCCTTCCTTCCTTCCTTCCTTCCTTCCTTCCTTCCTTCCTTCCTGGGTATGCTGGGAAGAAGAAAGCACAGAGCCCTCAATTTTCTCCATGGAGCCCTAAAGGCTCCACAGAGCACAGTTTGAGAAGTGCTATATTAGATTTATTTCCCATTTTTTCACCAATGAACTCAACGTGGCATGCATAGATCACCTCCTCCCCACTTGACCCTAACAACAACTTGCAGCTAGCAAGACAACCAACTGGGTGATCCTGGGTGTTGAAGTCGAAAGGGTAACTTTTCTAAGGTCTGGATTAAACTTTGCTGTTCATAGCGGCCCACACAGCCATATAACCTAGAACATCAAAGCTGATAATCCAGAATATCTGCTTTGAACTGGGTTATCTGAGTCCACACTGCCATATAATCCAGTTCAGAGCTGATAATGTGGGATTTTATACAGTTGTGTGGAAAGGGCCAGTGAACATGAACTTGGGATACCTATCTGATTAAAAACATGCTGGGAAGATGCTTATTTGACACACCATTAAATAATTAATTGGAGCCTAGCTGAGCTTTTTTTGGCTCAGGTCTATTTTGTACAAAACTCTTCTTTCTTGCTATTGAAAGTGGTCTTGCAATTCAACAAGGGGCTGTTATCTTTTAAAATATGTTAAACAAAGGGGGGGGAGGTCGGACCTACGAGAGAAATCAAAACTGGTCACCCAAAATACTACTCTCGTATGAACGTTTGAAGAGAAAATATTTGCATTTCAGTTAAATGATTCTCCATGTGAAGCGTGAAAGGTCATCATATTTGGAGGCTCAAACAAAGGAGCAGGACAAATTTAAGCCAGCCAGAAACCAAGAGTAGGAGGATCATTTATACTTAGGGACTGAGCCGTCCGTGTGAAAAACCTCACGGGGGCTGTAAATGCAGGGTTGACTGTGCTATGGTTTCATATTTGCTGAATCAGCTCAGTCAATCAAAACATGGGATTATTGTTGTTGATGTTGTTCACTTTTACTTGGGAAGTGGACTGCCCCCTCAAACAAAAAAAATCCCTCAGAAATATTTATTTATATTTTCTTTGTTTGATTTCCTCGGCTCGGCTCCAGGTTTTAAATCACCAGCCTTTACTGATCAGAATGTGGGGATTTTTTTTTCTGTGTCAGAAGCGACTTGAGAAACTGCAAGTCACTTTTGGTGTATGAGAATTGGCCATCTGCAAGGACGTTGCCCTGGATGTTTGATGTTTTACCGTCCTTGCGGGAGACTTCTCTCATGTCCCTGCATGGAGAGCTGAAGCTGACATGGGGAGCTCACCAGCTCTCCCCGGATTTGAACCGCTGACCTCTCCGTCAGCAGTCCTGCTGGCACAAGGAGAAGGGGTAACCTTTGCTTCTTGC
The DNA here is from genome assembly GCF_035594765.1 of Anolis carolinensis. Classification (NCBI taxonomy): domain Eukaryota; kingdom Metazoa; phylum Chordata; class Lepidosauria; order Squamata; family Anolidae; genus Anolis; species Anolis carolinensis. The sequence goes on along the minus strand of NC_085841.1, from coordinate 189,859,188 downwards.
TTCTGAATTCCCAAGACCTAAACTTGGAAAAGCTACTTTCTGGACTACATTTCTCAGGATTTTTCAACCAATGTGGCCTCTAGCCAGAATTAGATGTGGAAATATTCATTTTTGGAATACAACTCCCTGAATTCCACTGGTTATGTTAGTTGAAGTATTCGGAGAGCTGTACTTTTGAAAAGTAACCTTTTCAAAATCTGCTCTAGGTTAGGCATGCAGCCAGTTATTAGTGGCCACATAATTATTTGTTCCTTCATATAATAATGTCAATTGTATGGAATACTGGAATAATGTTTTCTAAAATACTTGGCAAAAAAGAGCAAGTTAAACATAGATAGAATGATATAAATAAAATACAAGAACAGAGTTATTAAAGCAGTAAGATCTAAACTAAATTAAATAATACAGAAGGCTGAGAGCAAAGCTAAAACAACAATAAAAGAGACATCATGCTTTTAAAAGCTTAGGAAAATGAAAAAAGTCTTGTAATGATGACATCAAATCATCTAGAATATATTAAAATAGATTCCAGGTGGACATATAGCATTGGTAGGTGCTACCACCAAAAATGTCCTTTATTGGGACAGACACTTTGGCCCCTTCTACACTGCCATATAATCCAGAAGATCAAATAAAATAATCCATATTATCTGTTTAGAACTGTATTATGCGAGGCTATACTGCCATATAATCCAGTTCAAATCAGTTCAAATCAGATAATCTGGATTTTATATGGCAGTATAGAAAGGGCCTCACTGTATTTCATTTGGCAAGAGAATTTGAAGTGGGGCATTTGTGGAAACAGTAATATTTCAAATTGTTCTGTGCCTTTTCATTTCCAATTTACGACAAATATGGCTGGATCTAGATTGCCCTGTATTCCAGGATCTGTTCCCAGATTATCTGATTTGAACTGGGTTATATGAATTTGCCAGATGAGAGGGGCGGAGCCATGTCTCAATGAACAGCAGCTAAATTCGCCGGCTCCAGTGGGAGGAAATTATAATGAAAAAACTCCAAAATACTACAGGATCACAGTGAGTAATTGACATCTCCAGATGAACAGAGAAAGGCAGAATAAAGGAATGTTTATGAACTGATAAAAAGTCAGAGTTAAAAGCTGCAATAGCTACTTTCACTTTCAGACCACTCTGTTGAGATCACTCGTGGCAAGCTAATAGCAGAAATGATTAATATCGACTAGAAGAGATAAAGACTATAAATATAAATTAACTGGCACAAAAGTTACATAATACTTCTTAAGGGCCAGAGCGAAACCTTCAGACAGAAGCTTAGACAGATTGTCTGCACGAAGGACTTTTGAGAGAGAAAGACAAAGAGAAAGGGAGGAAGGAGAAGAAGGACTAATGATGGCAGCGAAGTTTCATGACAAGGGAGATAAAAAAAGAACTGGGGAAAACCAGGGAGCGATTCCCAAGCAACCTCTGGAGTCCTGAGAACCAACAAACCTAGAACTCTCCGCACAATTTAACACACGAATAGAAAAATTAAAAAAACATGAGTGTGGAAAGCACACTACAGATCTGGAGAATCTGGAGATACAAGTTGCTGAGCAGGCTAAGAAAACTACTTCGTTAGAAAGAAAGACTGATTCCCTGGTATCAAAGATTGAGACAATTGAACAGCAGATGGTGGCCAATATTAAAGATCTGCATCTGCTACAAATTGTGTCTCATAGACATGACTTAAACTTTATCTCAATGGCAGACAGAGACCGCTGATTGAATGTCAGTATCCGGAACTTCTCCGAAATTTGTGGTGAAACTTTTAAAATTCTAAGAGAAGCAGTTATAAAATAGATTCAGGAAATAATGAAAGAGGATTGGCAGCAGTCTCAGTTTGACCATATCCATCGTGTTGGACTCAGGAAAACAACTTCTAATCCCAGGGATATCATAATAAAATTCTCAAGCTACTACTACAAAGATCAATTTATACAAGCAACCAGAAACCAACCCACCTCACAAATAATTCAAGAAAGTAAAATTCAAATTTTTCAGGACTTATGTCCAGAGACTGTGAGCTGGAGAAGGATTATGTGCCCTTGTACCACAATTCTCCACGATAAGGGTATATCATATAAATAGGGGTACCCTATCTACCTGAAATTTAGATACGTGGGGAAAAGCTACAATATAGCATCAGTGGAACAAGGACTGAAACTATTTGAAGCATTATTTGAAGAACTACAATGCCCCCCTGATGGAAAGTCAAGAAACGCAGAAGGAAGAGATGCAGGAGGTGCAGAAGGAAATGATAGAGAAAAGAAGAAAGAAATTCCAGATAAAGAGAAACAAAAGGATAAAGCAAAGAAGTAATGAAGAAAAGAAGAAAAGAAGAAGAAATAACAAGACAAGAAAATAAGTACTGTGTGGACTGTGATCCTAATTAATAATCTTAAAGAAATAGTAATAATAACATCAAGGAATATAAAGGGCTAATTGGATTAGAATTGTAATAATAATAATGAACACACACACACACATATATGAACAGATTTTTCACCCTTTATATTGAATAAGTAATATTTTAGAAATAAAAATAAATGAATTGTAGGGGAAGAAATACAAATTCAATATAGATTTGGCTGCGGGTCAGGAGGAAAATGGTTCCGCCTCTCCCCCACCGAAAGGCTATGATTAAACCAAAGCCACAGGGCTCGGTGGGAGAGGGGATTCTTGGGGAAGAAGGGAGGGGGGGACTTTGGGGAAGAGGAGGGGGGAGAAAGGGGGGAGGGGGAAGGATAACACACCAGGGTGACTCTCTTTACAGGGACCAACCAAGAAACAGAAGAATGCAAACAGATGCTGGATCGAGTTAAGCTGATATCGTGGAACTGTCACAGTCTAGGATCATGCCATAAGAGGAGGAGGATTACCAACGAGATTCTGAAAGCCAAAGGGGACATTTTCTTTCTGCAAGAAACCCATCAATCAAGAGAGGGCTTAAATGAACTGAAATTAAAGGGGACTATAATATATGAAAAAGCTATGGATACTTCGAAAGCAAAAGGGGTAGCAATTATAATTAAGTACTAGCTGTGCCCGGCCACGCGTTGCTGTGGCGTTGTCTGGTGGTGTTGGTGAGAACTTGTTGGGGTAGTGGTGGTATTGAATGTCTGTTGTATGGTTGTCTTTATGTTTAGTATGCATTTGGTTGTTTGTGTACTGTGAAAGTGGTGAGGATAGAGGACACTGTTTATGTTGGATTAGTGAGACTCTACCGTATATTTGTAATCTTATATTATCTGCCTAGAACTGCCCCTTCTACACAGCTGTATAAAATGCACACTGAAGTGAATTATCTGGCAGTGTGGACTCAAGATAATCCAGTTCAAAGCAGATAATATAAGATTCTAAATGGGTAATATAGCTGTGTGGAAAGGCCTTGAGTCTACACTGCCATATAATCCAGTTAAAATCAGATAATCAGATAATCTATCCCGTTTTTATTACGATTTTACCATTTATGTGTTTTTGTGATGACTCATGGGCCATGTAGTCCCGGTCCTAGTGCTGTTGTGAATGATGAAGAGGAAAACTTGGGTTTTCCACCATTTCAGCCAGAAAAGGAACTATCCCAGCCAGAAATTGAGCCTTTGCACCTGCAGGAGGCTTGTCTTCCAGAAATCTGCCAAACAAGCCCTGAGTCGAGTTCTCCCCCTTTTTCGCGCCGTAATTATTATCTCCAGCAGAAAGGAGTGCAACAAGCTAATCGCAGGAGTTTGAGAATTGCAGCAAAGCATTCAGATGATTAAGCCTGCTGCCATGAGAAATTTTAGGGAGTCATACATCTGGACACAGAGATTGACTTTCGTTTCTGATTCCCCAGAGAAGTGTTCTCTGGTGGGAAAACGAGGCCTATTTAGGTTCCTTGCTCCCGAAGGAATTTTGCGGAGTCAATTCGTCAGCTACCGGAGCAGCGTGTGTGGACAGCTACTCCTGCTTCCAAGCCTTTGTTCCTGTTCCAAGCCTTCGTTCTCAGCCTTGTTTTCTCCCCGGATCTTGCCTTGTTTCCCGGACCTCGCCAAGTGATTGCCACGGATCTTGTTCTTGCTCCTCGTTTCCTTGTTGCCTTGAATCAAGCTTTGTGTGCCAAGAATCAAGTTATTTCCTAGCCTTGCTCAAGTTCATGGACTAAAGGACCTTGTCATCTCCCCTCACTTGCTTGGCAAGTGAGTGTTTCGGTTATTGGATTACAACTTTGGACCTTAATATTTCATATTGGACATTGCTTTTTTGGACTAATTTTGACCTTTCCTGAAAGGTCTACTTCTGGACTATTTCCTATACTTGTTTTTATTAACTTTATATATTTCCTTAATAAAGATATTAGATAGATTCTGGCCTCTGTGTATGGTTATTGGTGCTCTGCAGCCTGGGTCGTGACAGTTTTAAATGCGATTTTTATCCTGTATTTTTGTTTTAATTGATATATTGTATTACTGTTTTATCTTTTTATAGTGTGATTTGTATTATGTTGCCTATGTTTTGTTCTATGTTGTTTGGGCCTCTGCCCCATGTAAGCCGCCCCGAGTCCCTGCGGGGAGATGGTGGCGGGGTAAAAATAAAGTTATTATTATTATTATTATTATTATTATTATTATTATTATTATTATTATTATCTGTATCTTATAGGCAGTGTGGAAGAGGCCTCAGGCCTAACTGTGCCTGTCCCCTGGACTGAGTAGGTTGCTAGGAGACCAAGTGGGTGGAGCTTAGCCCTCTAACTGGCAGCAATTGGATAAAAACAATTATTCCTTTCCCTCTAATTAGGACTTTATTTTTCTTTTCTTTCTTTTGTATCAACCTAGAGCCGTGGATGATGGGTTGTGTTGTCAAATTCCGAGGTTGGGGCGCCTGTAGTTTTGTTGTTTTGTCCGCTGCCCTGATGCCATTACTTATATATATATATATATATATATATATATATATATATGGATTTAGCATGGTACAAACAAAAAAGGATGAATTGGGAAGATATGTGATGATCCAGGGGTCTATGGGAGGGGAGGATTATACTTTGGTTAATGTTTATGCACCAAATACAAAATACAGTAGAGTCTCACTTATCCAAGCTAAACGGGCCGGCAGAAGCTTGGATAAGCGAATATCTTGGATAATAAGGAGGCATTAAGGAAAAGCCTATTAAACATCAAATTAAGTTATGATTTTACAAATTAAGCACCAAAACATCATGTTATACAACAAATTTGACAGAAAAAGTAGTTCAATACACAGTAATGTTATGTTGTAATTACTGTATTTACGAATTTAGCACCAAAATATCACGATATATTGCAAACATTGACTACAAAAATGGCTTGGATTATCCAGAGGCTTGGATAAGCGGGGCTTGGATTAGTGAGACTCTACTGTAGAAGGAATTTTATGAACTGATTTTTTAAAAGAGTTAGAAGAACTCAAAAATATTAGGAGGGGACTTCAACGGAATTATGGATAGAAAACTAGACAAATCTCACCCCACAAAAGAAGAAAAGGGGGAAAGGAATATAACAGAACTTAATAAGGTAATAATGATAGAAGGAAGGATTGATAGATGTCTGGAGAATGATAAAGGATAATGAGAGAAGATTTACCTTCCATTCCTCAGTGCATAAAAATTATTCGAGAATAGACTACTTTTTTGTTTCAAAATATCTAATTTCTAAAACTCAAGATGCAGAAATAGAGATAATAAACACCTCTGACCACACACCAATTAGCATTATAATACAAATTTTAAAAAATTGTATAAGGAAAATTATTACAAAATGGTATGGAGGTGGTACCTAACTCCCATTAGATTAAATCAGATCTATAAAAAATACACAAATCAGTGTTGGAGAGGCTATCAGGAAATAGGGTCATATCTTAATATGTGGTGGTCATGTAAAATTATACAAAAAATGATACTTAAAGAAATAAGAGAAATAATAAAAATAGAGATAGAGAATACACATAAATCAGCATTATTACTTATGCATGACAATATAATCCCCTCACAAGAGGAGAAAGAACTGGTTTCTAACTTGATAACTGCAGCAAAATTGTTAATAGCACAAAACTGGAAAGAAAAAAAAGGAATCCAATTAGAAGAATGGTACAGGGATATTTGGAACATAACTATTAATGACAAGCTGACTTGCAATATTAAAATTAAAAAGGGAATATCAAAACAAACAGATTTTTGGAAAATATGGGGAATATTTATTGAGTATATTTTTAATGAGAGAAAGGGGCACAAGCCGGCAACAGAAGCAATGAAATTGTGGACTTGTGAAACAATATGAGTTGGTTGGTTCTGGTGAAGGGGCACAAAGTAAGGGAAAGGGGGGGAGGTATAACAACAACAACAACAACAAAAACAAAAACATGTATAAGTAGATAAAAAGTATGTAGTAGAGAGATGTGTAGTAAATTTGTAATGGAAAACTGATAAGAAATAGGCTTAAAGATGTTTTTGATTTTTCTTTTTCTTTACTGTTGGATTGTATACATTATGATATGTCTAAGATATTGTAAAATAAGGAAAGAATGTATATTTATACATTTTGATTGATAAATTAATGATTTTAATAATATTAACAATAATAATAAAAAATAAAACATGTATAAGTAGATAAAAGGTGTGTAGTGGAGGGATATGTAGTAAAGTTATAATGGAAAAGTTAAAAACTGATAAGAAATATGCTTAAAGATGTTCTTGATTTTTTTTTTACTGTCGGATTGTATACAATATGATATGTCTAAGATATTGTAAAATGAGGGAAGAATGTATACTTATACATTTTGATTGATAAATTAATAAAAAAATAAAAATTGAAAAATGAATTTGCCAGATAATCAGGGATCAGAAGATAATCTGGGATCAGATCCTGAGATATAGGGCAGTGTAGATCCAATCCAAGATCATTGACACACATCCCTTCTACACTGCCATATAAAACTGAGATTATCTGATTTGAACTGGATTATACGGCAGTGTAGACTCATATAATCCAGTGTGGATAATGTGGAATATCTGTTTTGATAATCTGGATTAAATTGCAGTATAGAAGGGGCCACAATCTAAGGCCCTTTCCACACTGCCCTATATCCCAGGATCTGATCCCAGATTGTCTGCTTATCCCAGATTATCTGCAAATGTAGACTCATATAATCCAGTTCAAATGAGATAATCTGGGATCAGATCCTGGGATATAGAGCAGTTTAGATCCAGCCTAATACATCTAACAAGAGTAAATGCTCCATGAGATCTCCTCATCAGGAATGGGCTATTTCCCAGCTTCTGCCTTAGTAGACCACAAGGCATGTTCAAAAAAACTGGAGCTGCCAGGTTTAAAGCTACAAAAATCGGTATAGATATATATGCAGAGAACATGGCATTCAATTTGACATCTCTATTAGTTAGCCAGCCAATCTTGATTTCCAAGGAGAATTCCAGGATTTCTATATAAACTCTAGCATTCATACGGCTCAACAGATCACCTCAGCCCTTATGTTTGTGAGTACTTTCACCTGATAGTTGGGGTGGAGGGGAATGATGGAAGGAGGAAGGCTGCAATTCCATAGAGACAGACGGGGGTTTCTAAATAGTTCTGCTAATTTCACAAAGATGCGTGATAATGCTCCACATATGGCTCTATGCTTTTTAACAACAAGAAATTGAACCCACATTTTGGAGACACAAGTTTTGCTGATAGACAGCTGATAGTAACTATGGGCCTTTTGGTTTTAATTATTCTAAAAACAGCCTAGGGATCATTTACCCAAAGTTAATGGCCTTTTAAAGGAGCAAGATAAAACCACTGATGTGACAGTGAGCGGCATGTGGGTCAAAAGCTACTGCAGGGGTTGCAATTGGGCAGAGCTTGGAAAAGTTATTTTTGCACAAGAAGTTCCACTAGCTGTGCTAGCTAGAGAACGATGATTACTGCTGTACCCTGAAAGCAACTTTTATTGTCAGACGTTGTAAGGTTGGCCTGTAGAATAGAGAAATGTGTTCCTTTGATATCTGAAACAAATATATGTAGAACCAGTGTGATTTGACCATTGGACTATGACTCTGAAGACCAGGTTGGATTCCTTATTCAGGCATGCAAATCCACTGGGCAGGTCACACACTTTCAGCCTCAGAAAACCAAAGGTTGGCCTTATGGTTATCATAAGATGGAAATGATTTAGGGTCCTTCTACACTGCCATGGAATCAAGATTATCAAACCAGATAATCCAGATTATCTACTTTGAAATGAATTTTCTCAGTCTACAGTGTCATATAATCCAGTTCAAAGCATGTACATTAGAGTCTCACTTATCCAAGATAAACGGGCCGGCAGAACCTTGGTCAAGCGAATATGTTGGATAATAAGGAGGGATTAAGAAAAAAAAGCCTATTAAACATAAAATTACATTATGATTTTTACAAATTAAACACCAAAACATCATGTTTTACAAAAAAAATTGACAGAAAAAGCAGTTCAATACACAGTAATGTTATGTAGTAATTACTGTATTTACGAATTTAGCACCAAAACATTGCAACATTTATTACAAAAACAATGATTACTAAAAGGCAGACTGCTTTGGATAATACAGATCCTTGGATAAGTGAAGCTTGGATAAGTGAGAGACTATTGCAATTTGGATATTTTTTATGGCAGTGTAGAAGGGGCCTATGTTTCAAGTTGCTCATGATGACAATCCTTATCATGTTTTACCATTGGTAATGATGACTACCTTTTAAAATGTAGTGGTATTTCTGTGTGATGTTTTGATTGTTTTCATTAGCAATGTTTTAGTTAAAATTATCTTTACTTTTCTTAAGCACCTTGGGCCCTACACTGGAAGGATGGTGACAGGGTCCTCAGTAAGGTAAAGGTAAGGGTTTCTCCTGACGTTAAGTCCAGTCGTGACCGACTCTGGGGGTTGGTGCTCATCTCCATTTCTAAGCCGAAGAGCCGGAGTTGTCCGTAGACACCTCCAAGGTCATGTGGCCAACATGACTGCATGGAGCGCCGTTACCTTCCCGCTGGATCGGTACCTATTGATCTACTCACATTGGCATGTTTTTGAGCTGCTAGGTTGGCAGGAGCTGGAACTAACAGTGGCCGCTCCCGCCGCTCCCGGGGTTTGAACCTGGGACCTTTCAGTCTGCAAGTTCAGCAGCTCAGTAGTCTTGTGCATTTGTATAAAATCGCTACCCATTTCTGTTTGTTTCATTCATATGGCCCCGTTTCCATGTCTATCCGCCGCTTTTGAAACCAGCACCCCTCCAAATGAGCTCTTTGTTTCACCATCCAAATATACAATGCATTCGTCCCATTGGCGGCAATGGGCAGGTTGCTCAGGCTCCCCTTCCATTCAGTTATAGGACTAGAGGGGTGAAAATCACTACTCATGGAAGACATATCTACCACTGTTAGCCCTCCAACTCTTACAAGATTTGGGTCATCCCCTAAATGTTAGGGATTTTTTTTCTTTCTATAAATAAAATCTCCTTAAAGACATTCCCTCTTTTCCCGCTGGTCCTGCCCTCGAACCTAAGGACTTAAGAAACCAATGATTCTGAGATGTTTTGCTCTCGATCTGCAGAGGAGACCTGAGCTTAAAGGCAGGGGCTTAAGGAACCACTGATTTTGAGAGGTCTCCCTCTCAATATGCAGAGGAGACCTGAGGTTAAAGAATAAGTAGGCTGCAAGGCAGGCACTGAGGCAGGCAAGAGGAAACAAGCGCGGCAAGCAGAAGAATGAACAGCAGCAAAGCACATGGTCTTGTGCTGCTTTCAATTTTATTTCACTGCTTCATCCATGTGAGGAGGGGTCTGCCAACCGTGCAATACGAATGAACGATATGGTACAAAAGTACGAATGAGACATATGAAACAAATACCAGCTCCTACTCCAGTATTCAGCCCCCTGAAAGTATATAAGGCATTAAGTTAACTTGTCATTTTGATACTAATAATAATAATAATAATAATAATACTTTATTTATACACCGCCAACATCTGTCAGCCAGGAAATCAGAAGACGTTTACTTCTTGGGAGGAGAGCAATGGCCAACCTTGACAAAATAGTGATGAGCAGAGACATCACACTGGCAACGAAGGTCCGCATAGTCAAAGCAATGGTATTCCCCATAGTAACCTATGGATGCGAGAGCTGGACCATAAGGGAGGCTGAGCGAAGGAAGAAAGACACTTTTGAACTCTGGTACTGGAGGAAAATCCTGAGAGCGCCTTGGACCGCAAGAAGATCCAACCAGTCCATCCTCCAGGAAATAATGCCCAACTGCTCACTGGAGGGAAGGATATTAGAGGCAAAGCCACATAATGAGTATTTTGGCCACATCATGAGGAGACAAGAAAGCTTGGAAAAGATCACAATGCTGGGGAAAATGGAAGGAAAAAGGAAGAGAGGCCGACCAAGGGCAAGATGGATGGACGGTATCCTTGAAGTGACTGGCTTGACCTTGAAGGAACTGGGGGCGGTGACGGCCGACAGGGACCTCTGGCACAGACTGGTCCATGAGGTCACGAAGAGTCGGAGACGACTAAACGACTGAGTAGCAAACATCTCTCAAAAAGGATTTGAGGTGGATTACAGAAGCGCACACACGTGCCATAAACAAATAAAATACAGGTAAAATCACATCAACATATTAGACAATGACAATATCAGTTCACATAAATACAAGCCATGCTGCATCAAAATTCAGAGGGTCACAGCTTCCCCACCTCTAGTATAGAACAATGGCTAAGGCCCCTTCTACACAGCTGTATAAAATCCACTTTGAACTAGATTATATAGCAGTGTGGACTCAGATAACCCAGTTAAAAGCAGATATTGTGGTTTATCTGCCTTGATATTCTGGGTTATATGGCTGTGTGGAAGGGCCCTAAGTCTTTGAATGTGGATCCTTAAAAAGGGTAAAGGTTTTCCCCTGACATTAAGTCCAGTCATGTCTGACTCTGGGGGTTGGTGCACATCTCCATTTCTAAGCCGAAGAGCCAGCATTGTCCGTAGACACCTCCAAGGTCATGCGGCCGGCATGACTGCATGGAGCGCCGTTACCTTCCCGCCGGAGCGGTACCTATTGATCTACTCACATTGACATGTTTTCGAACTGCTAGGTTGGCAGGAGCTGGAGCTAACAGCAGCCGCTCATGCCGCTCCCGGGGTTTGAACCTGGGACCTTTCGGTCTCCAGCTCAGTGCTTTAACGCACTTCGCCACAGGGGCTCCTTAAGGATCCTTAAGGAGCCAAAATGGCAGTGTGCACACAAGCACAGAATATCGGGCTTGAGGAAACCCCAACTTTTTCAGAACTGCCAATTAACTTGGAGAGGGGATATAAATCAGGAGGGAGTATAAAAGTCAACGAAAACTGATTAAGGCCAGAAGATGCAGAATGCTGATTGATTCTTGAAAGCAGAATGGAAATAGGAGAAAAGGAGAAGGAATTGAAAGGAACTGAATGGAATGCAAGGGTGGGGACAGTTGAGTAAAAGCACTCCACACAAGAACATTTTATTTCAGCTTGAAAAGAGCCACTTCCTATTTGCAAGAAAGGTGAACAGAGGAGATGGGTAATCCTTCAAAGCTGTGGACTTTGACGCATTACAAGTTTTCCTTCTGTGAGAAAGAGCCTATCAATTTTGCAGAGCCTTTTCAGCCCATTATCACATTACAGGTAGACAGTTGTCACAAAGCATTAGACCTAAACGACATTGACAGCATAACTGCAGGCTAGCTCCAGGCTTGGCAGTCGGCAAAGCACCTGCAGCTCACAGCACACAGCCACGGGGCAAAGGCAGGGCTTTCCATTCAGAGAGAGCAGGGAAGGATCTGCTGTAAGTTGCTGCAAATGGTTGCCCTTAACTGACAGCCAACATTGCCAGTTGTGCTTTTGTGCAAATACAAAAAACAGGCCTTGACTGGAAATTGCCCTGAAAAGTATATCACCAAACACCCACCATCTTTGAAAAGAGAGGCCTCTTTATGGCCTTTCTTGAAAATACACTGGTACGTGTGCCGATAACAAAGCAAATAGCTTTTTCATGAGGCTAGGCCCTCTTCTTTCACTCATCTCTTTGAAAGCAAGCCTCGGCAACTCATGCCCTTCAATGTTTGCTATCCTTGACTACTTGTAAAGTGACTGTTAAGACCTTTTTTGCTCAGTTTGTGGGATGCTTTGTTTTCTTTTGTATTGCCATTTAAGTTTTTAAATGTGTTTGTTACTATGAGAATTTGTACAGAAATGTGGAAAATAAATATTCCAGTCTAAGCTTCCCCAACCTGGTGCCCTCCAAACATGCTGAAGAACCATGGTAGGAAGATCATGTCTATCTAGATTTGGCATCTCTACTGTCCTGACTGATGCCTTTGGACAGCAAAATCTCCGTAGACAAAACAAATGGCTCAGCATATGTATCATTCACGAATAGCATTGCTGAATGATATTGTGGACCCATGACAATGGCTATTCTGGTTCCAACAGAGAACACTTTAGGAAGGTCACAAGGAAAACAGGAGATGCCTGTAGTTACTCAAGTATAATGTACCATCGAATGTAATGCACACTTCAATTGTGAAGGTGCGCATTACCAAAAAAAAATGCTGATGAATGTAATGTAAAACAATGGTGGCTGCAAAACGATAGCTAACACCTCTGAACTAAGGATTGCTCCAGGCAGAAAGCAGACAGGTCTTGAAACTGGCAAGGGAATTAATGCTAATCAAGGTGATTAATTACAACATTCACACTGGCCTCCAAGAGACAAGAGGTCTTTCTTCCACTCTGGACCTTCCACAGATATATAAACCTCAATTGCTTAGTTTCCAACAGAGCTGGGCATGTTTAGCCTGCAGAAGAGTAGTCTGAGAGGAGACATGATAGCCATGTATATATATGTGAGGGGAAGCCATAGGGAGTTGTTTTCTGCTGTCCTGAAGACTAGAACATGGAACAACGGCTTCAAACTATAGGAAGGGAGATTCCATCTGAACATTAGGTAGAACTTCCTCACTGTGAGAGCTGTTCAGCAGTGGAACTCTCTGCCGCAGAGTGTGGTGAAGGCTCCTTCTTTGGAGGATTTTAAACCGAGTCTGGATGTCAGGGGTGCTTTGAATATAATTTTCCTGCTTCTTGGCAGAATGGGTTTGGACTCTAGGATTCTATGAAAAAAGGTATATGGTAGACTCTAGTAAATATGGCCATCCCATTCAGCTTGTTGGTCTTCATCATTAACCACTCATAGTTGATTACTGCTATATATGAAGACTCTATTTTGCTGGCATTTATGTCATACAACCAGGTTTCTGTGACACTTCAGCTCCAAACCATATTATTTTGCACCCCATCACCACCAATATCAAGGCTGGCTTGTTGGAGGTGGCCCTGGTTTCCCTCTCATCTTTCTTCTTAATGTTAAATGTCCGCTGTCAGTTAACATTAAATGTCCACTACACAGATGATCAAGGAAAGGAAGAGAAGGAGGCCAAGCCTGCAGACAACCACCAATAGACCTATATTTTTCTTTCATGCCATGTATATTAGTCATTTACAAGCTAAACAAACACTGTAACCATCGTAATATAATTCACTGTGTAACCAGCTGACCCCCCCCCAAAAAAATATAGCATGTTGCCATTCATACTGTAAAAAAGAAATAACTCATTAGCCATTACGTTTTTTGTTAATTTTTTGGGAGGGGGATAAGAGAATGACATAGTATTTGAACATTTAGATTCTAGAATGCCTAGCAAAGTGCTCTTAAAAAGAATCTTTCACAGAAATGGAAAACTACTTATGTTTTAAAAAATGTTCCATGTTTACTGAGGTATTTCTCAATGTAAATTCATTACACTCCTACTACTGAAACAACTCACTACTCATAACTACCTTACTTGTATCTCTTTGCTTCCTAGTACCAAACAAAAATTAGCTATGAATGTTTACTAAACTTTAAACCTTTTACTGCTAGCATAATACAGTTTGCCTTTGGTAACACATCCCACGCAAAGGTCTGCTAGCTGCATTGAGGTGTTGAACTTTGTATCATGTAGAAGTAGAACTAAAACTAATACAGGGGGCTGACACAGCATTTATTAGAGCACCATATTATCACAACAACTTTACAGTGTCCATCCTCTTTGAATATGGTTCAGTTGGAAGAAAGTTCAAGTCATTTCGAGGACTTACTTCCTAGATAGTGTCTTCAGCATTTCAGCCATCCATCAGGGAAAGTCCCTCTGTCCTGTGTATTTTAAAGTAGCTTCTTCTTCTTCTTCTTCTTCTTCTTCTTCTTCTTCTTCTTCTTCTTCTTCTTCTCTCTACCAATTTTTAGTCATTTCCTGAACTAGTTTCCTCCTGGCCTAGTTTTGAAAATGACTAATTAAAGAGATGGGAGCTGAGAGAAGCGATAGCCATCTTTTAAGCCATTTTGGTTTTGCACTAAAGTGCAAGCATACAACTAAAAATATTTCTTCAAGAGTTTTTTAAAAATATAAATCATCCATGTACTAATAAGAAAAAGGGAAGATTACAGTCAATAATGCCAATGAAAAGAATGGGTTCAGAAAATAATGGCTTAATAGGTCTTGTTAAAGAAAGGTTTCTCCATCTTGGAGAAAGAGCTATGAGAGCCAATCAAGACACTATCCTCAGAGAACAACATGCAGGCAGTGCTGAGCAGAGTTTGAAAATATATATACTTCGCCACCAGGACTCACTCTCTCTCTCTCTCTCTCTCTCTCTCTCTATATATATATATATATATATGTGTATATGGAGCCCTGGTGGCGAAGTGTGTTAAAGCACTGAGCTGCTGAGCTTGCAGACCGAAAGGTCCGAGGTTCAAACCCCGGGAGCGGCGTGAGTGGCCGTTGTTAGCTCCAGCTTCTGCCAACTTAGCAGTTCGAAAACATGTCAATGTGAATAGATCAATAGGTACCGCTCTGGCGGGAAGGTAACGACGCTCCATGCAGTCATGCCGGCCACATGACCTTGGAGGTGTCTACGGACAACGGCGGCTCTTCGGCTTGGAAATGGAGATGAGCACCAACCCCCAGAGTCAGACATGACCAGACTTAACATCAGGGGAAACCTTTACCTTTACCTTTACCTTACACACACACACACACACACACATATATATATACACACAGTAGAGTCTCACTTATCCAACATTCTGGATTATCCAACACATTTTTGTAGTCAATGTTTTCAATACATCGTGATATTTTGGTGCTAAATTCGTAAATACAGTAATTACAACATTACATTACTGCGTATTGAACTACTTTTTCTGTCAAATTTGTTGTATAACATGATGTTTTGGTGCTTAATTTGTAAAATCATAACCTAATTTGATGTTTAATAGGCTACTCCTTAATCTCTCTTTATTATCCAACATATTCGCTTATCCAACGTTCTGCCGGCCCGTTTACGTTGGATAAGCGAGACTCTACTGTATATATGTGTGTGTGTGTATATATATATATATATATATATATAGAGAGAGAGAGAGAGAGAGAGAGAGAGAGAGAGAGAGAGAGAGAGACTATGGCTCCCCAAATCACCAGTGGCTCAAATGCTTGGGGATTCTGGGAGATGTAATCCAGCAACTTTCCCCAAGCTCTGGGCTGTCTGTCTGAAAATGTTCCTGTGGAACAGAATGTAGGTTCTCTGGACTCTGCTCCTTGAGCCCTGGGTCAGCATCCTCCATTACCTTACACCAAGTTCTTTATAACATGAAAGAGAAAGCCAAGGTGATTCCTTGTGGGTCTGGAAATCTCTCTGCAGGAATCAGACCTCTTCTCTGAGATTATGTCAGACTTAGCACAAAGGCCGCCAGAATCACCATTGGTTGATGCGTAATTGGTGGTGTCCATCAGGAGTGTGGGGAATTTGCTTCCCCATGCCCCACATTGCTCAATGCACCTGAGTCCCCATCCCATGGAGAGAAGCATCGACCACCCGGCTTCCCCCCATTGTTGCTGGTGCAACACGGGAAACTTCTTGTGTTGCCACCATTGCAACATATGCCAGTTCCACTATTATTTACCCACAGAGCCCTGTCAGTAGTTCCTCTACGTCAGTGGATCTCAACACGTGGGTCCCCAGGTGTTTTGGTCCACAACTCCCAGAAATCCCAGCCAGTTTACCAGCGGTTAAGATTTCTGGGAGTTGAAGGCCAAAACATCTGGGGACCCACAGGTTGACAACCACTGCTCTACGTCATGGGATGGGAGCCAGTGGTCTCTGTAGGGAAACTATAGCTGAACTGGCTTATGCCACTGAAGTAAGCCCCTTCTGATGAGATCGTCAGTGCCTGTTTTTCAACCCATCTCATGCCAGGGTTTTTTTTGTGTCAGGAGTGACTTGAAACACTGCAAGTCGCTTCTGGTGTGAGAGAATTGGCCATCTGCAAGGACATTACTCAGCAGACGCCCAGATGTTTTACCATCCTTGTGGGAGGCTTCTCTCATGTCCCCGCATGGAGCTGGAGCTGATAGAAGGAGCTCATCCGCACTCATGCCAGATGATGCCTCTTGAACTTGATATCTGGGCTGCTCTGGGACCCAAATAGCTCATGTTCTCTGCTTAGCTTTGAATCCTGATCATTTTAGGTGAGGCGTCACTAGAGGAGCATGGATGTAGATTGTACCAAGTGGGAGAGTGAGTGGTGACACCAAAATAACCTTCTGTAATTGTTTGTGTAGTGTAGTGCTGAAGCCCGCAGTGGTTCAGCTGAGCTGTTGAACTTGCTGACCGAAAGGTTGGAGGTTTGGACTGTGGTGAGCGCCCGCTGTTAGCCCCAGCTTCAGCCAACCTAACAGTTCGAAAACATGCAAATGTGAGTTGATCAATAGGTACTGCTCCGGCAGGAAGGTAACGGGGTTCCATGCAGTCATGCTGGCCACATGACCTTGGAGGTGTCTACGGACAACGCCGGCTCTTCGGCTTAGAAATTGAGATGAGCACCAACCCCCGAGTCGCACATGACTGGACTTAATGTTAGGGGAAAATCTGTACCTTTACCTTAGCACAAGTTGATTACTTTTTATAAACATATCCATGTAGTTTTTTATAACCACAGCAACATTTTTTTTAGCTCTGCTTAAATGTACTGTATCAATATACCTACAAGGTTAAAATTCTAACCTAATTTTGTTTTTGAACCTTCTAATGTGCATGCATTGCTACAGATTCTGCTTGGTTTGGTGGAGGAGGAGGCCATGGCGATGACACCACATTGGGCGATGCCCTATGACACCATGGATTTGTAGTCTTCCCCCAAGAATTGCTGGACACAGTGGCTGTCTAGAAGGACCCTGGCACCAAAGGCTGGAATTATGGTGTCACAATAATGTACCGGGCTGTGGCGCAGGCTGGTAAAGTAGCCTGCTGCAATAAATCACTCTGACCAGGAGGTTATGAGTTCGAGGCCAGCCCATGGCGGGGTGAGCACCCATCAATTAAAAATTAAAAATAGCCCCTGCTCGTTGCTGACCTAGCAACCTGAAGGATAGTTGCATCAATCAAGTAGGAGATAAGGTACCACTTATAAAAAAAGTGGGGAGGCAAATTTAACTAATTTACGACATTGGAATGAGGAAGTGCGGTCAGAGTGGATTATGAAGTAGCTGCTCCCCCCTGTGTCCAGAAACGAACATCCCCTCAGGAGAAGGTTAAATTGCCTCTGCGTCTGTCTGTCTTTGTCTCGGTTCTATGTATATGGGCATTGAATGTTTGCCCTGTGTGTGTATATTGTGATCCACCCTGAGCCCCTTCGGGGTAAGAAGGGCGGGATATAAATACTGTAAATAAATAAATAAATTAGAGCTGACCAAATGAATTGTCAACACATAGGCAAATCCCACTGATTCAATTGATTTACTTTAGGTAGAACGTGCAACAGAATTCAAGCCAAAGTTTTTATTTATTCTGTTGAAGTCATCTCCAACCCAATTATACTGTATCGTAAAGGATGCAAGCTTTCAGACTGCAGTCAACAACCATGCTTTCTGAAACACTGAGGTGACCCCTGAGGCTCAGTCTTTCTAATCATCATCCATTTGGGTTTAAAATAGTATTGCACCACATGATTCCATTGTTTTCTCCCATTGTCTGTTTGCTTGTTGCCCTTCGTTCCTTCAAAGCACTTTTATGAAAATGTACATTGTCTAGTCCATCTGTTAACAGCACTGCAGTTGAGTTTGTAGAATTGTGGAGAAAAGGAATGAGGGCAAATGTCTTGTTTGAATGTACACTGCCAAGAATGGCAAAAGATGGAAAACAATGCTTTTAAATATATGTGCTCATAGCAGATCATGTTACAAAGTAGATTTCACCTGGCACTTCTGCATGCAGATGGGGTTGGCAGCCGAGATTGTTCCATGCTCTCTATCCTCCCCAAAAGGTGAGATGATCCAGGAGGGTTGTACTAACAAGGTCTGCCTCTTTTTGATGAAAGAGAGAGAAAAGCATGGACAGGGTGGTTTTGTAACACTGATTGTATTGAGAAATTTACAAATGGAACACGAAGGAGACATAATTGTCTACAGAAAAAAATATCCTTGAAACAATGTATGCAGGGATCTCCCCAAGATTGTAATCCCTCCTGTTCATTACTAATTGAAGTTTATAAATTCTCCTCTCTTTCTCTCTACCACTCTGTAAAACTATATTATTTTATATTATAAATCTGTAGGTACCTTTTGTCCCTTTTTAAATATAATTACTGGAGAGTACCTTACAATTGTGGTGTTTTTAAATCATCATAATGGAAATGGTCAGAGACTTTACAGCAATGGTTCTCAACCTATGGGTCCCCAGGTATTTTGGCCTACAACTCCCAAAAATCCCAGCCAGTTTACCAGCTGTTAGGGATTGTGGAAGTTGAAGGCCAAAACATCTGGGGATCCACAGGTTGAGATCCACTGCTTTCCAGTATTGTGCAGGGAGCTTTGAATTATAACTTTGCAGGTTCTGTTTTCCCAAAGTAACTTTCCATGTTCTGATTTCTCCTCTGCAAATTATAATTGTCTAAGGCTGTTTCTATACTGCCATATAATCCAAAGTAGATGATCTGGATTTTATATGGCAGTGTAGAAGGCACCTAAGTAATTGAGAAACATTTGCTAGATCTCCAAGATTAATTACCATTGTCTTTTACATTTTTCTAAAAATACAATTTAAAAAAGCTACCACAATCCCTTTGTGGGTTGTTGAACTATTTTACAGTTAATTTGAAAAGTAATCTTAAGATTATTCTTTTCTGTTTTGCTGGGATCCTAATATTAATCCAAATCAGAAAAGTACTCATTGTTTTGGTGGTAGCCATGGATGGGAGGATCTTTGAAGCAAATTCCGGTGAACTATGTTACCATTAACTTTTTTTTCTTGCTATTAGTTTGCACTTACAATCATAGAGCTGGAAGAGACCACAAGGCCCATCCAGTACAACCTCCTGCCATGCATGAATATACAACTGACAACAAACAAAAACTTTTAATGTGGATTGGAGGTTCTAACCATTTAGAAACTAAACTTTCTCTTAAATCTATTTTCACCCCCTTCCTACTGTTTCCAGGCTTTTCTCTGGACTCATTTGCCCTACATCTATATTGTAAACTGTGATTTACAAAGAGACCACCAGCAACAAATGTCAGTGTCGGATTCAGAACTCGGCTTTAAAGGTATTTAGATATAACAATAATTGCCCTGGGATGTGGTTTGCTCTGAAGCAAACTAAAGACTGTGTTTAGATGTCCCAGATTCTTAGTGACGCTAATAATTGCAACCTCTGCCTCAATAAAATGCACAAATAATGTTACTGAAATCTTTCCAATCAAAAGGTATTATTTTGGGTTTAAAAACAGATGCAGCACTCAGTATTTAGAAGGAAGACGCCTGGGCGGGTCTACCTCTATTTCGAGAGTACAGAAAGAAAATACTGGAAATTTGGTTAAGTACCTCTATCTTTTTATAGACTTTATATTGCAGGGTTATTATAATATTAATATGCCTCTTTCTCTCCCCCCCCCCAAAAAAAATCAGCTAATTTAGTCTAGTTTCTGATCAAACTTTACTGAAAGGAAATGAATTAAAATATCAAATATCAGGACAAGAAGGCTAAAAGTAAAGGCATATCTACAAAAGAGACAGACAGGCGCAGAGTTACAGAATATTTAAAACAAAAAATTATAAAATACTGATATAAAAATAGAAATAAAATAAAATAAACAACGGATAAATATGAAAAGAAAAATTGGCTAAGAAAAGTAAGGAATTATTAAAAATCAAATAAGGAGTAAAAACATGAAGATATGAACCAAAAAACCAGAAACATAGACAAAGACAGAAGAAGGAAAAATCGAAAATTGACAGTGGATCAAGAAAAGGGACTAAAACTCTCCTAGAAGAGTCCCGGGAAGTCATCACCAAAGAAAATCTAGACCTTTCTTATTTTCTATCATCTTTATTTTGACACTTCTTGGACACTATTTCCCTTCCCCCCCCCTCTTTTTTTCTTTCTCCTCGTACTGTCAACCCCCCCCCTTTTCACAGACTATTTTCTCTCCTTGCTACTTGACTTTTTCTTTCCCCAAACTTTCTTTGATTTTATGCGTTCTTCATGATTTTAGATTCACCTTATACTTTGTTTTAAATGAAAATTGTAATAAAGATTTTTTTTTTTTAAAAAAAAAAGGACAGGAAGGCTACATTCATCTTTGAAATGTTGGGTTTCCATCCTTACACATTTTTTATTTGAGTGTTTGACATTGTTCTTCCTTTCCTAGCCATCATGGAGTGCACACATGCAGGAGAAAGAAAAAAGTTGGCAATACCAAAAGTTTGAATTCACAAAAATAAAGGTAAGCTTCATATGCACTCAAATCTGCAGAAAGATCTGCAGCTTCCTAAAAAGAAACAAACTGCCCAGCTGATTTGGGAGTCATGAGGTCTTAACTGAAAGAGAGTAGGATGGAGACATTTAGTGCTCGCATATCCCTCAAATTCCCATTAAATATATACTCACATATGGTTGTTAACCCAGATGGAGATCTGTGACAATATAAGCCAAGGGCAGGGAACATTTTCCGCACTCCAATTTGACATCATGGCTGCTTGGCACGAAACAAACAAGAATGCTAGAGATAGCATGTGGCCCTGGGATAGGGAAAATGTGGCCACGGTGAATGTTGGACAGCAGCATAGCCAATGTGTCAGCTGTGCAGGTCCTTGAGATTAGTTGAGAAGCAAGCCAGCAACAGGTAACGCCTGTGAACTTAGGATGCTCAGTGGTGGCATCTTGTTGCTGGCTACAACATCCATTCTAGAAGCTACAACAGTGGACTCTTGCTATCTCATGTTTCCTGAACTCAGTACTTACCTTAGACCTCAGCTTATGGATTTTGATTGAACCTTGTACCTTGGACACTCTATTTGGCTTATGACCCTGAAATGGACATTCAGCTTCTCTATTTCTGTTATCCTGCTTGACCTAAGTTATCAGCTTGACCTAAGGCTGTTGATTAATGCTCTGCTCATTTGGGGTTGAGGCTTCCGGCAGAAACCAAGCAGGATTGAGGTAGTCAATTTACCAGGTCTTTACGTAGGCTTTTTAAAAATCCTGCCTTAATTCCCAGAGATCAACTACCAGATAGTTAACTATACTGACTAGAAGGATCAACAGTCTGACTTGGGAATGTAGCTATGAGAGAGATTTGAATTAGCCCCCTCCATCCATTAAATAGGAAACCCTCCAATGAAATTTTCTTTCAGCATTCCATTTTCTAGAGTTCCATTAATTTAAAAAAAGGTTTCACAAAAACATTGTAGGAATTCTGTGAAAACTCCTTTATTAGAGTATGAAGCTTTTACTAAAATTCAGTGTATCCTGTTGTTTGATCCCGAGTCTGATCAGAAGGAAAATTAACCAAGTACAGTAGAGTCTCACTTATCCAACATAAACGGGCCAGCAGAACGTTGGATAAGCGAATATGTTGGATAATAAGGAGAGATTAAGGAGAAGCCTATTAAACATCAAATTAGGTTATGATTTTACAAATTAAGCACCAAAAATCATGTTATACAACAAATTTGACAGAAAAAGTAGTTCAATATGCAGTAATGCTATGTAGTAATTACTGTATTTACGAATTTAGCACCAAAAAATCACGATACATTGAAAACATTGACTACAAAAATGTGTTGGATAATCCAGAATGTTGGATAAGCAAATGTCAGATAAGTGAGACTCTACTGATAAGAACAGATACTACGCTTGATCTTAGCCAAAAGGCCGAGAAGCGAGAATCATACTCCCTTAGAGAATAAGGAGAAATTGCATATCCTTCTACAGGGTTCAGATAAAAACTCTATTTTAAAACTGGCCCTTTTTACACAAAAAGCGCTGGCCATTCGTGAGAAGATGGAAGAGGAGAGCTGATACATTATTGCCACTAACAAAATCCAAACTTAAAATTTACTACGGACAAGTCACTTGTTTTACTTACCCCTGTCCTCATTCAAACCTTACCTTAGAAAATTACTAATTTTAACCTTTTTACTCTGTATTTGTCTAGGAGCGGGTTATTAGGCCGCAGGTCGGGATGTTTTGTATCTTTACATGGTTTTATTGTATGTATGCGTAAGTGTGTACGTATTGTATGTTTTACATGTTTTGATATGGTCAAAAGTGACTAATCAATAAAGAATTGTTGTTGTTGAGACTCTACTGTAACAGAGAAAAGTAACAGAAGGAAGAGATTGTCAGTAGCTTACTTACTAGAAGAAAATTGAAAACCAAGTCAAATTCTTTAATTTTTATAATAATAATAATAATAATAATAATAATAATAATAATAATAACTTTATTTTTATACCCCGCCTCTATCTTCCCAAAGAGGACTCAGGGCGGCTTACATAGTATGTTTTCCTTGCTAAAAACCACACTACAAAATAGTTTTCAATTTATAGCCATTTAAGGAAGAAGGAAAAACACCCTACACATCTGAGTAAAACTATTTTTTTATCTGAGTAGAGCTTACATGTACAGAGTACAATTTGCAAAAAAATATGGCAGAACCATTTTATATTGGTTGGATATCTTATATCAGTGCTCACCAAAAACATTTTGCCACCTGAACCAAAGTCAAAACAAGACATCCACACTCTCCTGGTAACTCAACTGAAGGCTGAATCATACAATTATTTGAAGGGTTTCAAGCAGCCACTGCAAAACCCCATAAGAAAAAGAGGGAAACTCTTGAGAGAAAAAAAAAGACTGAAGTCAACATGCCCAGTGAAAATAGATGTAAGGATTTCACTGTATTACTACAGTCTCATCCACCAGTCCCAGGTTACATTCCTTCCTTTCTTTGCTAATTGCTGATCTTATTTTGATACCATTTGGTTTGCATGTATCTTATAAAATCCAATGCAAACAAGCTATCAACACTGAACAACAGAGGGGATCCTGATTTTGGGGACTGTGGGAAGGAGACCAGGATAATCTTTACATTTTTGTTTCTCCCTTTCTTCCTCTTAATTGTTAATCTATGCTTTTACAATGCAATATATTTTATTTATCCATGGAACATATTGCATCAGAAACTACTTTGTTGTGGGTGAGGTATCAGTTAATCATAAGCTAAATGGAAAAGGAGCGTTTTTTAAAAGAGTGGAACAGTGACTCAGTTTCTGGGAGGGAGGAGTCCAGGTTTCCAGATGGAGGGGCCAGAAATAACTTCTGTCTATCTTTCCTGACTCCTGAGTCTCCTCTGTTTAAAGAGCCCGTCATTAGCTTCATATGGTCTTAAAATCTAAGTTGTGTAAAATCTAAGTTGTGTGTACTCAGTGCTACAGCTGGACTATACGACAGTTGAGGAACTAACATCTGAATTTGAGGAAGTCATTTAATTGTGGGCAACAAGCTTGCATTGCATTCAATGAGGCCTGTTTTAAACGGTCAGATTCTGGACAGAAAGATGGAAAGTATCCAAATCAATATAGGTGGAACTGTGGCCAAATTGAGGCAGGGATGGGCAACATGCGGCTCTCAAGGTATTTTTGGATTTTAACTCCCATGATTTATCAATACAGGTTACACTGACTAGGATAGGTGGGACTCTAATAATACCTGGAAGTCCACACATTGCCTATTAAGGTGAGCAGATGTAATAAAAAAATGCTTCTGCCCTTCAATGAGTTGTGAGAAAAAAGTCATATTAGCAAGGCAGACTGTCACAAGATGGTGATTTTTAAAAGCCAAATTTGCTTCACCTGTATTAAGAGTTAGCAGCCCTTGCATGCCTATATTAATTGCTCGTTTGCCAATTTGCAGACTTCTAGTTTGTTTGCTTTCCCACACCTATTTTCCTTCTACATTGCTCTGACCTACAGCTATTTCTCTTCCCCTTCCCCTACATTAGACCATATGTGTTGTGACTCAGCCAGAGCCTCAGAGTGACTCTGATGGGGATTATGGGATTCAGGTTCAAGATGATGAGATTCAGGTTCAAGATGACTCTGATGGGAATTATGGGATTCAGGTTCAGAGTGTTCCTGCTGTGGCAGATGAGGAGCAGGGAAGCTTTCCCACTGCAGGGAATGGTGTTGATTCTGAAGATGATACTGAAGCTAGCCAGGTGCAAAGGGAGGACAGCTCCCAGTCTGATAGCATGCAGACAGAGGCTAATGCTAATGAGCTGTCTGGCCTTGACGAAACAGAATCTTTGGATCGAGCTGGCAGATTGGAATTCAGGATTCGCAGGAGTGCTAGAATAGCAAACAAAAGGGAGGTCAGAGGCCAAAGAAATGAAAAGGGTATTAAAAGAGTGTGCTGAGAGAGAAATCTTTGTCAAAGCAACTTCTCGTTTGAGTCAAGAAGCCAGCTCTTGCTTTCCTAGATTATCTTGCAGCTTTGGTGTATTCATGTTTTGGGACTTTGTTATGTATTAATGGAACCTTGTTTTATACTTAACATTTTCTTGAATTATTCTTTATAGCCTTGTTTTGCAACAATCTATTGGAACTTTTGCTTTTTAAAGAACTATTATTTTCCTACAAAAGACTTCAACCTGTGTACAGCCTGGTGTATTTATCAAGGTGAAGCTAACCTGAGGTGCAACAATATGTTTGATTATGTACAAATAATATATATGTTATAGGGGTGTGCACTATATCATTTTTAGTGTACCGGATTTGGGGATTTGGCTGCTGAATGAACGAAAACAAGTCTGGCGGAGGGCAGTCGAAGCCTTAGCCAATATGGACCACAGCAGCCGGATTTTTGCAGCTAATGGGGGCTAATGGGGCTGAGTGACATTCTAACTAAGGCAGCGTGTGGGCAGCCTCACAAATCAGGCAAGCTGTGGCTCCTCCTCTTCTTTCTTCCTCGGCAGCCTCCTCCATCCCTTTCTGAAGCCCCCCCCCCTCCATCGCCTGCTTGAGGCAAATGGGAACTCACTTTCCCAGCAGCACTTTGTGTGGCATGGACATTAAAAGAGACTCTGTGCTCTCTTCCAGGGCATGATGGGAGGTTTTTCTTTGTGTGTTTCTCACTTTATTTCTCAGCCAACCAGAGGCTTGGTTGACTGTCTGTCCATGCTCCTCCCTTCTTGTGGCGTGTGCTTGGGACTTCAATTCCCAGAACCCTCTCTTGTGGGTTTTTTTTTTTAAGTTATGGTAAATGCTTTAAAAATTTCCCAAAAATCAGTGGATTGGTGAAACATTTTGAAACTTGACAGGCATGCAGTTGTAAATGTGGCCTAAAAGTGAGGCATGTTTCAAGCTGATAAGCCTAAAAATGACAGAAAACGGGCCTCTAAAGTTTCCCCATTGGAGCCAATGGATCTAATCTTACCGGCATGAAAACAGAACCCCCCCCCCCCCTCCCAAATTCAGGAAGTTCCCAAAAAATGGAACAGAGGCAACCAAAAATCAGGCACTAAAACAGCACAGGGTTTTCTCAAATTACACACCCCTAATAACTAATCTTAATCCTATATCTTTGGCACACAAAACAACTCAAAGGTTATTTCTTTTTTTTCTGCTACATCTTGTGTGGCTGAGTGGACATGGTTATTGTAAAGCTTCAGTCTTGTCATTCTCTTCTAAAGAGTCACACTCCCATCTCACTCATTGCCCAACATCTTGTATAATCTACACAAAACCTTAGTCTCTCTTTGAATTGGCTTGGTATTTGAAGCTGGTTGGTAACTAGGATTAGGGCAACTTTAAGTGTTTTATATTATAGGTATCGGGTTTTGGATGGCTGGGGAGAGTGCTGCAATATATCCTAAGAGATTCAGGCATTTGTAAGTAAAGTCAGCTCTCCACATTCAGAGGCGTTGGGGGCACAAGACCCCATTAAAAGTGAAACATTGTGAATAAAAACTTTTTTTTACGGGAGACAATATCTCTCTAGGAATTTCTAGGTCATCCAGCATTACTTTATGATCTACTAGCTGTGTCCGGCCACGCGTTGCTGTGGCGAAGTCTGGTGGTCTGGGAAATAAAGTATTGAGGAATTGGTGGCAGTTAAGGTAAAGGGTAAAGGTTTTCCTCTGACATTAAGTCCATTATAAATGGGTAATATAGCTGTGTGGAAGGGCCTTGAGTCTGCACTGCCATATAATCCAGTTAAAATAGATAATATATATTTTATAGGCAGTGTGGAAGAGGCCTAAGTGAGGCCTAACTCTGCCTGTCCCCTGGGCTGAGTGGGTTGCTAGGAGACCAAGTGGGCGGAGCTTAGCCGTCTAACTGGCAGCAATTGGCTAAAAACAATTATTCCTCTCCCTCTAATTAGGACTTTATTTTTCTTTTCTTTTTGTTGTATCAACCTAGAGGCATGGATGAGGGGTTGTGCTGTCAATTTTCGAAGTTGTGGGGTGTTTACTTTTGTTGTTTTGTCCGCTGCCGTGATGCCATCACTCTTTTATATATTTATATATATATATATATATATATAGAGAGAGAGAGAGAGAGAGAGAGAGAGAGAGAAAAGGTGTATGGCCATGTTGTGGAAGCAATCTCTCCTGACATTTTGCCCACATATATTGCAGGGCTATGGAGAGGTTGGGAGGAATATGGGGAAACCTGACTGAAGTTTTTAAAATTCTTTGTTTATTGCCAAGACAGGCATAGGGAAGAGGGAAGAGGTAAACCTGGGCAGGGGGTGGGATGGATGGGAGAATGTTTTGAAAATGGTTTATACATACATATATATATACATATATATATATATATATAGAGAGAGAGAGAGAGAGAGAGAGAGAGAGCGAGAGAGAGAAAAGGTGTATGGCCATGTTGTGGAAGCAATCTCTCCTGACATTTCGCCCACATATATGGTAGGGTATGGGTCCGGCAGGAGTGAGGCTGTGGAGGGGGCGGGGTCTGGAACCGCTGCGGCCTCCTTGGCTGCTGGGGAAGGGCAGAAAGGAAGGAGGGGAAGTCCAGTGGCCGTTTGGAGGCTTTGCGGAGTCTTCGGCCGGCCGGCGGGGGGGGGGGGGAGGGAGGAAATGGAGGCGCATCGCTGATGCTGAGTCCCGTTACCGTCAGTGTAGTAGGTACCTACCTTGTGAGGAGGTTGTTGAGGTGGATGGGGGTGGTGGGAGGAATAGTTGAAAGTCCGTGGAGGGTGGGAAGAAAAGGAAAAGGCCGTTCGGTGGAGGCGGGTTTCTTTTATGCCGTGGTTCTTTTGGAAATAGTTCTCCCTGGTTTGGATGTTTCTGGGGTGGGTGAAAGGTATAGAGGGGAAAATTTTTGTAGAGATGGGGAGGGTGGATGGTTTGGCTGGTGTTGTCTGTCTTGCTGTCACGACCCAGGCTGCAGAGCACCAATAACCATACACAGAGGCCAGAATCTAACTAATATCTTTATTAAGGAATTATATAAGGTAAATAAAAGCAAGTGTAGGAAATAGTTCAGGAGTAGACCTTTCAGGGAAGGTCAAAATTAGTCCAAAGAAACAATGTCCAATATGAAATATTAAGGTCCAAAGTTGTAATCCAATAACCGAAACACTCACTTCGCCAAGCGAAGTGAGGGGAGATGACAAGGTCCTTTAGTCCATGAAACTTGAGCAAGGCTAGGTAATAACTTGATACTTGGAACACAAGGCTTGAACAAGGCAACAAGAAACGAGGAGCAAAACCAAGATCCGTGGAATTTACTTGGCAAGGTCCGGGAAGCAAGGCAAGATCCGTGGAAGTAAACAAGGCTGGGAACGAAGGCTTGGAAACAGGAACAAGGCTTGGAAACAGGAACGAGGCTTGGAAACGGAGTAGCTGTCCACACACGCTACTCCAGTAGCTGACGAATTGACTCCGCAAGATTCCAAAAGGAGCAAGGAACCTAAATAGGGCCTCGTTTCCCACCAGAGAACACTTCTCTGGGGAAACCAGAAACGAAAGTCAATCTCTGTGTCCAGATGTATGACTCCCTAAAATTTCTCATGGGAGCAGGCTTAATCATCAGAATGCTTTGCTGCGATTCTCAGGCTTCGGCGATTAGCCTGCTGAACTCCTTTTTGTTGTAGATAATAATTACGGCGAGAAAATGGGGGAGATTTTGACTCAGGGCTTGTTTGGCAGATTTCTGGAATACAAACCTCCTGCAGGTGCAAGGGCTCTAATTCAGGCTGGGAAAGTTCCCTTTCTGGCTGAAATGGTGGAAAACCCAAGTTTTCCTCTTCATCTGTCACAACAGCACTAGGAACGGGACTACATGGCCCATGAGTCATCACACTTGCTGACTTGTGGAGGACGGAAAGAGCCGTTAGGGAGGGAAGATGTGTGCGAGGAAATGTATCTTTACTGAGGTTATTCTGGCGAATGGTGTGTTTGGCGGGAAAACGGGAGCGCGCCTGAGCGTAAGTTGTGGGGTTTTTGGAGAAAATGGCGTCTGGATCTGTAGTGATGTTATTTTTTCAAAGATGGCGGCAGTGGAGGTCGCGAGAGAGGGTGAGAGAGGCTTTGACAGTTGTGTGTGTGCGCGCGCGCGAGCGCCATAAAGGTTCGAAGCATGGTGTTTTTGCGCATGCGTACCTAGTTTTGGCATTTTTTGGTGTTGTGATAGTGTTTTATGTGTAAATTTGTTGTATCTTACTGGAGGCGGGGATGATGGATTGCGTTGCCAATTTTCGAGTTTGGGGGGGCTGTAGATTTGTTGTTTTGTGCATCGCCGTGATGCCATCACTCTTTTATATATATAGATTGGAAACTGACCACAGAATCGTATTGTACATCCTAGAAATTCCTAGGGAGGTATTCTCATTAGGAATCCCCAAATTCACCAGCACAACTATGTGGTCAATGATTATAGCATTACATTGGAAGACCCACAGGTTCCTAGAGAGTATTTAGTCAAATTGGTGAATAATCAAACCTGCAATGTGGAGGGCTGACTATATTTCGACATTTTTCCTGGAAAGTTGTTGCATTCTGATTAATTTGCCAACAAGATGGCTCAACAGGAAGAACAACAAAAGCGGGTGAATAGAAAAAAGAGGAGAGGACATGTATTTTTGATGTGATCATAAAATATATGAAGCTTCATTACATGAAATCAGATCATTAGTCCATGTTGCCCAGCACTCTCTGTGCTAAGAGCTATCTTTCAGGGTTTCAGAAACCAAGGACCCCTGATTTGCAAAATATATGCTCTTTCCACTCTGCTACTGAATTTCTAGCCTGCCCTAAGGATGCTAACGGAATCAATTTGATACACATTTTTAAGGAAATTAACCTGATTTTTTTATTTCTTGAACTAATATGTTGATCGGAACAGTTTTTCTATGGTTGCCACACTTCTCCAGATTTTGTGATACTGTTCAGCTCAAAAACCTATCAAAGTATGTAGATCGGAATGCACACACATAAATATGGTGAAACCATAATTTAGATTAAAAGACAAATTCATGGTGTTCTTTAGAGTATCATTTTTCAGTAATGTTTATTTTACAAAATCTCCATGTTTATTTTATCAAAAAGCACAGATTAATTGAGAAAGGTTGACAGAACAAAGCTATGAATAAGCATACACAAAACTGACACAAAATAGAAATAAACTAGACAGTCTCTATCTATCCCTAATCTTTCATATAAGCAGGAAATTATAAACAGTGGTGTTTACTTTGTCCTATAGCTTCATACTTGAAAAAAGTTAATATTTTGCTATTATGCTGGGTCATTTTGTGAAGATGGAGTATACATATGGTCCAGTATTCCCGCCCCCGCCCCCCCCCCCAAAAAAAATCAATTATTTTTAATGGAGTGAGTGGGAACTGCACTTGCTTGTGGGATAAGAATGAAAATTGATAATACCAGTAAAACAAATAACATAAGACTAGCATGTGATAAGGAATAACAAATGAAACTATGTCCTTTGTAACGCTACAGGACTAAACACCGTGGTAATATGACGCCCATGCCCCCCATGTGGAATAACATCCATAGTCTGATAACACATACTAGTGAGAAGAACTTAAAAATAAGCCAAAGCACAAGAAGAAGAGTTAAAAGTTTACTGGAGGTTTTAAAAGTCCAGTTAACATGAAACAAGATTCATTCATTTCCAAATGCTCATTAGACAGAAGTCTTCTGAATTTTGTTGAACTGAGTTGCATATATTCACACAGGAAAGCCAATAACCAATTAGCTGAATGGAGTTCAGGAACTCTCAGTTTATTAAATATCAAAGAGAAATGAGTCAATTCCTTAATATGTTCCCTAATATTTTCTGTGCCATATTTTCCTTTTACTTTTATTACTTTACCTGCATCAATATATTTAGCATGGAATGTTATAGCTGGAGAGAAAAGATGAGGTGAGTGAGAAAAACAACTCTGCTTGTGCTGGCTCAGGGATTCTGAGAACTGCAGTGCAAAAAAAAAAAAAGACTTACTATATTGGTAGGCTACACTCAAATATTAGCTTTGTGTTTTGGGTGTTCACTTCTATCAGCATGCCAAGATTCTGAAAAAAAAATAATTTCCAAATTTGTGAATGACAGACAGTATAACATTTATGACTTGCTATTAATAATACATTTTATTTGTTACCCATCTCTCCTAATGGCTCGAGGTGGGATGCAACAAAGTCAAAATATATGAACCTAAAATACATACAATTAAATACAGAAATAAAAATACACCAAATGCAGGGCACAAAAATCAACATGGAGCAGCAGTAGAATGCAAATTCAAAACTCAAGATTCAAAGTCGACTGGATAGGCCGGCTGGAAGAGATAGAGACATACAACTTTGACCTAGATCCCATTTCCAAGATATTTCATGACACATCTACAGGTATTCTTACATTTCAAAAAATCCAAAGTGAACTTTTTTTGCTCTTGGAGCCCAAAGGTATGGGATGATGCTCATCTCCTCTCCCAGCCCCCCATGTACCCTAAAAAGTAAAAAAGTAAAAAACAAAAACAAAAAAACAACTTATCAATTCCATTACTATCCTCGCACCCTCCTGGCACAAGGAAATGACACGTAAGGAGATGAGCTCCCCCTTGAAAAGTAGAAAAAGTTTTAAAAACTTTTTAGAGGTTATATGGGGAGCTTCGGAGTGCCTGCATGCCATCCCGATTGTTATCGAGATGGCACATAGCCACCCTCCCCAGAAAAGCCCAGGTTTGGTTGGGTTTTTTTTCCATGTCAGGAACAACTTGAAAAACTGCAAGTCACTTCTGGTATGAGAGAATTGGCTATCTGCAAGGATGCTGCCCAGGGGATGCCCGGATGTTGGATGTTTTACCATCTTATGGGAGGCTTCTCTCATGTCCCTGCATGGGGAGCTAGAGCTGACAGACAGGAGCTCCCCACGCTCCCCAAAATCAATCTGCCAATCTTTCAGTCAGCAGTCCTGCTGGCATAAGAATTTAACCCATTGTACCACTGGGGGCTCCATTGGCTTTTGGGTGGGTTGTGGAGACTTAAACCCATGCAGAAAGCGGGTTTATTTAACCTGATTCTACGTGGGTTTATGCCCTGTGTGGAAGTGCCCTGTATCAAGGCATTTCAAACACCACCATTGGCCCTAATTTCAGTAGAGTAATGGCCCCTTCCATACAGCTGCATAAAATCTACATTGAACTGGATTATTTGGCAGTGTGAACTCAGATAACCCAGTTCAAAGCAGATGTTGTGGATTATCTGTCTTGATATTCTGGGTTATATGGCTATGTGGCAGGGCCCAAGGTCATCATTCCAGATGCTGAAAGTGGAAAGTGTTAGAGACAAGGCCACATACTTTTCTTCTGGATGACATAAACAGGAGTGGGCAATTCCCCTCTCCTATTCATCCCTATGGAAGTTCTTTCCATGTGTCCCAGATACCTGATTCACAAACAACTAGAACAGACTACATGATGTCTTTGTTACTGGTTCTCATGGCCAAGCAGGGATTTAAAGCCTGTTCTCCAGAGTCATATTCCAACATTCAAACCACCATGGTAGGTTAATTCCTGGATAAGATGGGTTCCAACTTCTCTGTCCCATTCCTGTGAAAGTTGTCTAGGCTGGTGGCCATCCCACATTTTCTGCATTAGGCCTTAACAGTACAGTCCTATCCATGGCTCCTCAAAGTTTCATTCAGTTTTCACAGGACTTACTCCTAGCTATGTGTGTGCAGGACTGTAGCCTAAGAGCACAATAGAGCTAGAATGGAAGGGCCTTAAAGTGGAATGGGATCATTTTGACAAAGCACTTGCATTCATATCAGAGCCTGTGGCAAGGCTTCAGGAAGAAAATTAAAGCCAGCTGCAGCCTTTATGGATTTGACATTGGCCTCTGAAACTACCTGGCATAAAGGTCTCCCTCATTAATACAGCTACAAAATGAGTTGCCTCAAAAGTGGTTGGAGACGGTGGGGAGGAGATGTTTAGAAGAAGCAAAAGGTGGGTATTTTATCCTTTGACCATCTCTATTTTCACCCTATCACCACTACTATTGACTTACTTTCAGTGTGGAAACAACTGGTAGAGATATAGTCTACCAATGCTTTTGATTTTTTTAATTACCTCCATTTCCTCCTATATTGGAGTCCAATTGTAATGTGGGTCTGCAGCTGTCATGTCTCGTTTGTCCCTAAGTGACTTGTCTCATATTGCAATTTGTAGATTTGTTTGTGCTGATGAGAATCAGCAGCAGCACTCTGAAGAGAAACAGAAATCAGAATCTTTTTTTTAAAAAAAGAGCTCAATGCAGCTGTTACTATTATAGACCCCACTCATGAGACATCCGTAAAATATTATTATATTGGTGTGTTTCCAATACAAATAGCCAGACAACTCTGTGTAAGCTCTCTCACCCTGTGATAGCTTGGTTCAGTTTTGTTCTGCTAGGCAAAAAAAAAAAGCCTTAACCACACATCTACGGCAGATGTGTGGTCAATAGTATAATACAATCTATCACGGAAGAGTTGTCTTTAACTATAGTCCCATCATGTATAGTTAATGATTTTGCAGACATTATATTTTGTAGGGTGAGGGAGGCTGGAATACCTCAAAGAAAAGAATCAGAACTGTGTGTTCCTCTACAACAGCAATGATGCCTAAGACACACATTTAGATTGCTCATAAGATAGGTTTTTTTTTCCGTGTCAGGAGGAGCTTGAGAAACTGCAAGTCACTTCTGGTGTGAGAGTATTGGCCATCTGCAAGGACGTTGCCCAGGGAACACCTAGGCATTTAATGTTTTACCATCCTTGTGGGAGGCTTCTCTCATGTCCCCGCATGGAGCTGGAGCTGATAGAAGGAGCTCATCCATGCTCTCCCCAGGTTGGATTCGAACCAGCAACCTTCAGGTCAGCAACCCAACCTTCAAGTCATCAGTCCTGCCGGCACAAGAGTTTAACCCAATGCGCCACCGGGGCAAGCACTATATTGAGAGTTTTCAACTTTGTATCCCATGTCATTGTTCAACAACAACTGCCATCAATGTCGGAGTATTCTAGGGTTGGTAGTAAAACAACATGCGAACCTGAGTTTAGGAACCAATGCAATAAATCGTCAAAACTAAAAAGCCATATGTTGCAGCCTCTTTTTTAAAAAAAATATGTATTATGTGCCTCGTTATTTACACTCACCATTTTAAAATATGTTCTTGGCATTGTTTATGAAAACATTTTAGTAATAAAAGAAACAATGCACTCAATGGATCACTCTGTAGTGAAAAAGATTATCCGTGTCCACATTTTAGCTCAATATGTGGTGATGATAAGGGCCCACATCAAAATAAGAATCTCACTAAGGAAGAAATGAGCAGAGTACGATTGGCTTTTTCATATGTTCCATCATGTGTATTATCACATTCTATAGAGGAAATCTGGCACTCAAGAAAGCCAGTTTCCTTCTTTGAAATATGATTCAGAGCAGGCCTCACAAACACTTTCAAAATCTGTTATAGCAATGTTAGGATTTTGATCCTTCCATCCAGTAGTGTCAACGTGAAAAGTGTTTTGCCAGCCTCTAGCAGAAAGTGGGAAAATGAAGAGGCAGACCTTTTAAGAACCCCCTCACTCAAATTCTCAGCAGAAGGGTAAGGCACTGTCTAATTGATTTTAACTTGTAGTGGAAACATTTTGCCTGTGCAACCACATTGGAATGTTGATTTCCAAATATACATTGATCCGTCAAAGAGATCAATTTCTGGATAACTGGAAAAATAATAATTTGGCTTCATTCTCCATGAAATCAATCAAGTATTAATATTTTTGTGATGAAACATCACAAAAGCCCCGTTTAGTTGTTAATGTACCCATTTTAGACCCACACTTGAAGGGGAAGGTTCTAACAATAAACCCTCCATCTTCATATAGAAAGCAAAAGGTATGAACAAGAGATGTCTCTATTTGCATGGTGACTTCATACAAGCAAGGACTTTTGCAGCACCACCTATACACACACACAACCTTTCAATGCATACAGGAACAACGTGTTGTTGAAGGTTTTCATGGCCGGAATCACAGGATTGTTGTGTGTTTTCCGGGCTGTATGGCCATGTTCCAGAAGCATTCTCTCCTGACGTTTTGCCCACATCTATGGTGGGCATCCTCAGAGGTTATGAGGTATATCCCTCACAACCTCTGAGGATGCCCGCTATAGATGTAGGTGAAACGTCAGGAGAGAATGCTTCTGGAACCTATGAAAACACACAACAACCCCAGGAACAACAAGTTGCTTAAGGCATCAAAAGCAGGATCAGGAAAGTAGTGCAAATCATGGAGAGAAATCTCCATCTCTCCCCGACCCATAGAAAGAGCACTATAGAAAACTGAAAGATGATAGAACAACCTCCTTTGGATGCAAACACTCCCTGCCCATTAGACAAGAGTGGGGAAGGATCATATGATCATTCAGACGATCTTCTATAGTTTTACAAAGGAGCCCACCATCAGATAACGTTGAACTACTTCCTGTGGGGCTTAGCTGTAAAACTATAGAAGATCTGGCGCATGCCACCATGATGGCAGCAGAAGAGGCTTCCTGTGTTGCCTTTGAAACAAGCTAGGCAGCCGACAGGCACCTCTGGAGTCACCATGACATATGGTGAATCTGGTGACCTGCATGAAGTGGTCCTGAGAGAAATTCCTCCTTCCTTCCTGTCTTTCTGAAAAAGAATGAAAACATGGTTATGGGACCAGGCCTTTGAGCAAGAGTAACAGCAGAAATGAGATCTAATTAATAACTATACGACTCACTGATAGCCCCCACTTGGACTTGAAATGCGCCTGAATGTATATTTATATGTATATCTATATAGGTTTTTAATATAAGCTTCTAATTTTAATGTGATGTTTAATCTAAATGGATTTTTAAACGTGATATAAACTGTTTTGATGTATATGCTCATATTGTAAGCCGCCCTGAGTCCCCTGAGGGGTGAGAAGGGCGGGGTAGAAATGATGCAATAAATAAATAAATAAATAAAATTCTGTCATCACATAAACACATATTTTTCTCACACATATGTGAATGGGGAAAGTGGATTTCAGTCCTCAGTTGAGTAAACTTAAAAGCTATAGCTCATTGCCTTCCTAATTCATTTTTGACTTTTTTTCCCTATGGCCTTCAACACCAAGTCTATAGCAAGGGGTAATATCTAAATACTGGACAGTCAGATCATCTTGCAAAGCTGAATCGTGAATCGCGAAAGTGTATACAAAATTGGCAATTATCCCCACACTATCAAGGAATGACTATCCATTTGTGTTCTCATTTGGGTGGTCACTGTTGAAGACCAAGCTACTCAACTGAATGAAATGTGCTTCTGGGAAGCTACTTAATACTAAATCAGCTCATTGGTCCTTCTATTAAACTGGGTGGGCAAAAGATAGATAAAGAATCTGATTACTATGGCCAAGTATGATTGTGTTTCAAGGGTAAAGTCTTGCCAGTGGGTCTCTCCATAAATTACTGTAGATACCTATTCTGTATCTTTATGTTCTTTCGCAGTGAGGACATCGATTTCCAGATGGTGGTCATGACAAGGGGTTGCTTGACACATCTTCCTTTTGGCACATTTCTCCCTTTTGCCCTCCATTTGTGCCTCTTCAAAATCCATGGCACTGTAGGTAACAGCTGACCTCCAGATAAAATGCTCGAGGGCCAGAGCTTCACAGTTCGTGTTGTTTATTCCATATTTTTTAGGTTAGCTTTAAGCCCATCTTTAAATCGCTTTTGTTGTCCACTGACATTCTGTTTTGCGTTCTTTTTTCAAAAATATATAATCTTTATTAAAGCTTTTTTTCAATATACATATTAAAATAAAAAGAAGAAAAGAAAAAAGAGAGAAAGAGAAAGAAAGTCACATACTTGTTCCTTAGAAAGATAGATAAAGGAAAATAGATAAGGGAATGGGTGAACGAAAAGAAGAAAGAGAAGGAAAAAGAAGAGGTAGAATGGAGTATAGGGATAGGGGAAATGGGGAAAGGAAGGGGGGGGTCCGGACAGAAAAGGTTTAAAAAACAATAAAAAGAGATTTGAATAGTTTTGACTTCCGGGCATCTTCTTGGAGGTTTTCTTCCTTTTCTTTCTTCTTCCATTTTTCTCTCTTTCTCTTTCTCCTTGTCTTCTTTCCCCCTTTTCTGCTCCGGTGGTAATTTCCCTTCTCTTTCTCTGCTTTTTATTGTTTATTCTGTTAACGTATATGGACCTATCTCTATATGTTATTATTTTGTTATCTCTATTTTTATTTAATTACTGTTTTTCCAGTCTATTTACTGATTATTTTATCCTCTTATTTGTTCTATCACTATCTTATATTTTCCTCCTTAAATATTTTGTTACACTGTCCCAATCTGTTTCCTTTATTGGATTTCCCTTGCTTTTTGCGAGTAGGAAAGTAAGCTTATCCATATTTTTTATATCTTGAATTTTTTTCAGCCAATCTTCTTTTTTTTGGAATTTCATTTTTTTTCCATACCTTCGCATAGCAGATTCTTGCTGCTGTTGTTAGTAAGAACAGAAGTTTATCTTTATTCTTTTCTAATTTTTGTTCATGTATACCTAATAGCCATAATTCTGGTTTCATTGGTAATTTTACTTCTAACATCTTTTGTGTTCTTAAGTTGAGAATAGAGTAACTCCTTTGGGAGACAATGATGGGCATTCAGACAACATAGCTGGTCCAGCAAAGTTGATGGCGGAGTGGGACTGAAAGAAGTTTTTGGTGCAGCCATATTTGGACAGCAATGTTTCCCCTGTCAGTAGCTCTCAAAAGCATGCCTTTTGCTCAAACTTACAGCCCTCCCCCAACAAAGCTGTTCTTAATGTAATTTGGTGAGTTGGCCTCTCCAGACTCTGGTGATTCAGAAGTGGCTCCTAAATTGCATGAGTAACATTGTGAACATCTCAGATTCTCTTGATTGGTGGTCTGAAAGGCATTGTATTGTAAGAACTACGTTGCAGGCCTTTTTGGCTTTGCACCACAAATTGAGTTGGCAAAGGATGCTGCCCTCCAGCTTTCCAGTAGAAATCGCTGGTGCCAGTGGTTAAGCATGACTGGAGAATGTTTTAATAGAGCCCTGTTAGACAGAGATGCATTGAATGGAGCAAGCTGCCTGCCATATGGCATAACTGTCCCATGGCTTGCTACCTCTTTTATTTGACAGCTTTCACAGCCTCTTTTGGGTCTGTATTTAGAAGAAACCTCATGTTTCAACATTACTTTCCAAGTTAGCCAGGATTAATAAGGGTGTCTAAAACATCGTTGCTGTTCTCTGTGGCCTCTCCGGGCTATGTTTCCATTGGGACATTTGGAGTTCTCCCTTTGTTGTGTTTTGAGAAGGTTTCCTAAGGGACTTAACACAACACCTCTTTTGCACTGTTCCATTACATCCCTCTTTGCTTTAATGAGCTGCTACAGTTCTGTATATTTCCTGCAAGGGTGGGAAAGATCATCACAAACTTGGAGGAAGCACTGGTGTAGTCCAATTTTCTTAAATGTCATCCGAGAAAGGGGAGGAGAAAAGCACAGAGATCAAGTTTGGCATTTTAATGCGTCATGAGCCTGATCTCTTTGCATGTTTGGACAGAACAGGACAGACAGATAGAAAGCAGAGATCTAGGGAAGAGAGGTTAGGTTCAGGCTGCATCTACACTGTAGAATTAAGGCAGTTTGGCAACACCTAACTGCCATGGTTCAACCTCTCCATGTTTAAATCATGTTTTATTAAGGTTGCTTTTATCCTTATATGTTAATGTTTAAATTTTAATTGTGCATGTCTTTTTGTCCATTGATGAGTTTTATATTGTTATTGTTTTTATTTGGGCTTAACCCCATGTAAGCCGCCCCAAGTCCCTTCGGGGAGATGGAGGAGGGGTATAAAAATAAAGTTATTACTATTATTATTGACACAACGACATAGTATGACACAGCAAACAAGATAGATATGCTGGATTTCGTATCACAAAATCACAAGTCGAACACTTCCCAAGCATTTAGGACTGTGTGATGTATTTTCGGATGATGCGTGCAGATCCCAGTAGGGTGGCCTTTTGCAGTTGGCAGATCGTAATTTTGTCAATGCCTATTGTTTCCAAATGCCGGCTGAGATCTTTTGGCATGGCACCCAATGTGCCCATCACCACCGGGACCACCTGTTGTTGTTGTTGTTGTTGTTGTTGTTGTTGTTGTTGTTATTCAGTGCTTTAGAATCATGGGAAGTTTTCTATTATTATTATTATTATTATTATTATTATTATTATTATTATTGCTAGAGTTTAGTTGTTAGTTTTAATTGGTAAGGGTGTAGAAAGTAATGAGGTGGGAAAATTTTGATATTGGAGCCCCCAGTGGCACAGTGGGTTAAACCCTTCTGCTGGCAGGACTGCTGACTTGAAGGTTGGGTTGCTGACCTGAAGGTCGCTGGTTCAAATCCAACCCGGAGAGAGCACCGATGACCTCCCTCTGTCAGCTCCAGCTCCATGCCGGGACATGAGAGAAGCCTCCCACAAAGATGGTAAAAATATCAAAACATCCGGGCGTCCTCTGAGCAACATCCTTGCAGACAGCCAATTCTCTCACACCAGATGCGATTTGCAGTTTCTCAAATCACTCCTGACACAAAAAAATTGATATCATATTTGTATTGGACTCTTTTTAGTGTTTGTTGTTATTTTATTTTTAATTCATTGTGAAGATCTAATAAAATTAATTTAAAAAGAATTATGGGAGTTGCAGTTTGACAAGATCTTTTGCCTTCTCTGCTAAAATGTTGGTTCCTCACCAAACTACAGCTCTGAGGATTCCATAGCATTGAGCCATGGCTCCTAAAGTAATGTCAAACAGTATTAACTTTACAGTGTAAGGTTAGCATCAGTGAGGAGAAAAGAAGGGAGGCTATGGGTGTTCATTAGGTAAAGGTAAAGGTTACCCCTGACGTTACATCCAGTTGTGTCCGACTCTGGGGGTTGGAGCTCATCTCCATTTCTAAGCCAAAGAGCCAGCGTTGTCCGTAGACACCTCCAAGGTCATGTGGCCGGCATGGAGCACTGTTACCTTCCCGCCGGAGCGGTACCTATTGATCTACTCACATTTGCATGTTTTCGAACTGCTAGATTGGCAGAAGCTGGGGCTAGCAACGGGCGCTCATTCTGCTCCCTGGATTTGAACCTGCCACCTTTTGGTCCGCAAGTTCAGCAGCTCAGTGCTTTAACACACTTCGCCATTGGAGGCCCCATGGGTGTTCATTAGTGTAGAGCAGGGGTCCCCAAACTTTTTAAACAGGGGGCCAGTTCACGATCCTTCGGACCGTTGGAGGGCCGGACTATAGTTGGCCATCGAGCAATAATAATAATTAATAATAATAATAACAACAACAACAACAATAATAAAAAAGGTTGGAAGAGACCCTTTGGGCCATTTAGTCCAATCCCCTTCTGCCTTTATGCACCAAAAGCACAAGCAAAGCACCCCCAACAGATAGCCACCCAGCCTCAATGATAATAATAATAATAATAATAATAATAATAATAATAATAATAATAAAGAGGGTTGGAAGAGACCGCTTGGGCTATTTAGTCCAACCCCCTTCTGCCTTTATGCACCAAAAGCACAAGCAAAGCACCCCTGACAGATGGCCACCCAGCCTCAATGTTAATAATAATAATAATAATAATAATAATAATAATAATAATAATAATAATAATAATGGTTGTAAGAGAAGAAGAGACCCTTTGGGTTATTTAGCCTAACCCCTTTCTGCCCTTGTGCCATGGGGGCCAGATAAATGGCTTTGATGGGCCGCATCCGGCCCCCGGGCCTTAGTTTGGGGACCCCTGGTGTAGAGTAATTAACTTCCTCCTTAATTTGTCCAGTTTAACTGGTGAATGCTTTCAAACTAAGGCTGATGTGATGTTTTCAAAACTTTTATCCTTGCTGATGCGGATACTGGAATCCTTGGCTGTGCCCACTCTGTAGAATTGTAGCAATGCAATGCCACATTATTAACTGCTGAAGCTCAATGCTTTGGAATTCTAGGATTTGTAGTTTTGTCAGATCTCTGTTCATCTCTATGAGAGAGCTCTGATGCCTTAACAAGATACACATCTCAGAAACCCATAGGCTGGACCAATGGCAGTTAAAGTTATGTCTTTTCTTTTTGGTTAGGTCAAATGGATATAGAGTCCCTGATGGTGCAGTGGGTTAAACCCTTGTGCCGGCAGACTGCTGACTTGAAGGTTGGGTTGCTGACCTGAAGATCGCCAGTTTGAAACCAACCCGGGGAGAGCGCAGATGAACTCCCTCTGTCAGCTCCAGTTCCATGCAGAGACATGAGAGAAGCTTCCCACAAGGATGGCAAAACATCAAACATCCAGGTGTCCCCTGGGCAACATCCTTGCAGACAGCCAATTCTTTCACACCAGAAGTGACTTGCAGTTTCTCAAGTCACTCCTGACATGAAAAAAAGGTCAAATGGATTAAGATAGTTGAGCCCCTGGAGCTGGTTTAAAAAATGGGACTCTTCTTTCTGTACATGTATAACCTATTCTAGGAGAGAGATCGCACACATATTAATTAATTAGTTAATTAAATATAAAAGTGCAGTTGACCGCAACACCAATATATTTATGTGTGAGCATTGCTTCAGCCCTGCAACATCAGTGAAATTAATGGCTTGAGCCCATCAACACCCTAATTCCCCCTATTTTTCTCAAAACTTAAACACTAATTTCTTCATTGGCTTGTGGCAAAATAAGGAGGGTAGGGTTAGAACAACCAAAATGGTTCTGTTTCTGAATTAATTTTAATCAGTTTAATACTTTATTCCATTTTAAAAATTAACATCTCTGTGTACGTATTCTAAATGCAGGTATGCTTGATCGTGTATAGGGAAATTATAGTTTTAAATGTAAGATTATTATTTATAATTCTACTGTAGAAATCTGATAAAATTTTAAAAATTAACAAGTCAAACAGATTTGGCCAGAATGTTTTAATTTATTCCGCTTTTTATTTGCGAAAGTAGTACAAAATTAATAATGAACGGTAGGTTTTTTTTAAAGGCAGTATGTTCACAACCATAATTAACAAAAAACAGTTTTATGTTTATTTTTTTCACTTACATTCAATTTATGATGGAAATACATATGTCTGCGAGACTCAAATATGTTTGACAAGAGACAACAGCAGCAGGTAAAAGTATGGTGAAAAAGAAGTATTAATAAAAATATTTCTGCCATGATAGCCTTCCAAATGATCACTTCTGAAGAGCTGAAAGAAGTTCCCATATGTTTTTTTTTCCAGAATACCTTCCTGTACAGTTCCCCCGCCTTTCCAAGAATACTCAGAGAGCATTAACGGGCTCATTCAGATCCCATAATTTTCCAATTCTTTTTGTTTTGATTATACCCGAGCAGTCACAGGTTTGCATCCATTCCCTTGCTTGAAATATACTTCTCTCCCTAATGTCTTCCCCATTCAACTGTTCCTGTGTCAGTAGAAACACAATACATTTCAGTTCAGAAAGTACTAAGTCAATTTAAACCAGTGCTTCTCAACTTGTGGGTCTCCAGATGTTTTGGCCTTCAACTCCCAGAAACTCTAACAGCTGGTAAACTGGCTGGGATTTCTGGGAGTTGTAGGCCAAAACACCTGGGGACCTACAGGTTGAGAACCACTAATTTAAACCAACCTGTGATGTAGGAATTAAAAAGTCTTCAATAATGCCAGGAGCTCCCAGGGAATGTGTCTGTATAACAAAGAGCGGAGAGGCTCCTTCAGGCAGGGGGGAATATTTTTTATCCCACCACTGCCATCAAATATAATGAAGAGTGGACACCAAATATAACAGATCGCACAGACACCAAATATATCCTGGCGCTGCCACCAATTATAACGTACTACAACCCCACTCTACACGAGCACACGTGAGCACACGTATGTGAGAGGCAATGGTACATCGTTTGAGTTTAGATTTTCTTTTTAAATGGTAGCTGCCACCAACCTAAAAGGTCTTTAGGATTTTTGTTGTTAAATGTGTTTGAGGCAAGCTTCTCCCATTCCCTGCCCACACTGTTTCCACCCCTAGCTCCCAAACTGATGTTCACTATGAGGCTTTTCTGTGGTATTTTATTGTTGTATTGCTGGAACTATTATAAAGGCTTCTTGATGGAAAGATACACTTTTGAAAGTTGAAAAGAGAATAAAAATTTATTTTCTTAAAACAGGCAAATGATTACTTCAGAGAGGTACATAAGTGTAAACAGTTACAGAAGCTCTTCAGCTTAACTTAGTTGTATGTTTCAGATTACTTCACTTAGTTTCAAATAGTTCCAACCAACCAATCTATCTATTGGTCACAAAAACCCTTGCTCTATTTGCTAAGAATAGTCACGAGTTCCCCTGGGTTGTTAACTAACTCTAACCTAGAGTCTTTCTATTAACCAGCCCAGTAGTGAAAGTCAATCCCTTGAGTTATCTCCCCCAAGATATCCAAACTGCCTGACCTACCCTGTCAGTTTCACAGCTCTCAATTTTCTCACACACACCCCCTCCAAACTGCTCTTTCCTCTCCAAACCCCAAAACCGAACTGCCTCGGAGCTCCTTTTTTTCTCTGCACTCTAAGACTTGGCTCCTCCCATCTGCTCTGGCCAATCCTAGGATTCCTCTCTCTAA
Organism: Anolis carolinensis; assembly: GCF_035594765.1. Taxonomy (NCBI): domain Eukaryota; kingdom Metazoa; phylum Chordata; class Lepidosauria; order Squamata; family Anolidae; genus Anolis; species Anolis carolinensis. Next base: position 189,815,518 of record NC_085841.1, on the reverse strand, counting down.
GCTCCTCCCTCTTTCTAACTATACTCAAGATGGCTGCCTAGCATTCCTCTACAAAATGGAGGCCTGCCTCACTCACTGTTACCCAGGCTTTCATTCCCGGCCTAATAGGTAAGGTTCACTACAGTCTGCATGTGCAAAACATCATATGGATCTCCAAAATAAAATGGATTTATAGTGGAACTAAATCTGAGACTTTCAGAGATATTTTGCCACCTGGAGGTACCCTGTAAGAAATAAAATAAATCCAAGCAGGTATTTCTTTTGACTGCTTGGAAATTACTAACAGGGTAAATTTCAGTGAGTTGCCTGGTATGATGAAGAATGTGTTAAACTCTGCAGCACTAAACATTATGGCATCAAAAGTGCTTCCTTTGTATTGTGTGTATTTCTAAAATTAGAAGCTCTACCTTTAATTGGAACACTTGGGGGTCATCTACACCAGTGGTTCTCAACCTGTGGGCCGTAGCCCAGCAGTGGGCCGTGAGAATGAAAATCTGGTTTGTGAAACTCCTTCTTTGTTTAATTATTTTATTTTATTTCAGCTCCTTTCTGCAGAGTTGACCATTGCATTGAACAAACCACATCAGTTCTAGATTATTAAATACGGTTTACTGTGGATGTGGAGATGGTGACTACTGGATAGCATATGTTCTGTATCAGAAACTAGAGCTGATGTGGTCTATCCAATGCAATTTTCTGAATCAGCACCTCAAATAACCAAACCAAAACATTGACCAAAAACTGATTTGTAACCCCTTTGTTACTAATGTTGGAAAGTGGTCCCTGGTCAAAGTGGGCCCTGGTCAAAAAAAGGTTGGGAACCACTGATCTACACTGTGGGATTAATGCAGTTTGACAGCATTTTAGCTGCCCATGGCTCAATGCTATGAAATCATGGGAGCTGGAGTTTTACAATGTCTTTACCATTCTCTGACTAAGAGTGCTGGTGTTTCAACTACTGTAACTCCTGTGATTCCATCTCACTGCACCATGACAGTTAACGTGGTTTCCGTGATGGCTGAGGACATGAACCTGCCATCACTTTAAAAAGATAACAGAGCCAGTGAACTTGGGTCTGGTTCAAAAGTAACTACACACAAGAGGACTGAATGGGAACTCAACATGGGGCTGCTGGTGCAGGAGGTCGACCACAGGGTGCATTTACACTATAGAATGAATGCGGTTTGACACCACTTCCCTGACTCAATGCTCTTGAATCATTGGGGCTATAGTTTTATAGAGTCTTTAGCCTCCTCTGCCAAAGAGTACTAGTGTCTCACAACTTCAAACTCCAGTATTCCATAACATTGAGCCAGGGAAGTTAAGTAAAGGTAAAGGTAAAGGTAAAGGTTTTCCCCTGATGTTAAGTCCAGTCGTGTCCGACTCTGGGGGTTGGTGCTCATCTCCATTTCTAAGCCGAAGAGCCGGCATTGTCTGTAGACACCTCCAAGGTCATGTGGCCAGCATGACTGCATGGAGCTCCGTTTACATGGAAGTTAACATGGTATCAATCTGCACATTCTACAGTGCAGATGCACCTGCAGTGTAAGAAACAGAGGGACGAGAAAAGGCAGAATAAGGTGCTGCTGAACAGGCAGAGTGGGGAGCTCTGTAGACAGGGAGAGCAAAAGTTTGAGCTATGTTTTTAGGTTGATGGTTTTGGGGCTCAGATGCAGTGAGGTTTACCCAGCAGCTAGCTAGTAACCAGTTGCAATAAATCACTACTGACCGAAAGGTCATGAGTTTGAAGCCCGGGTCGGTCAATAGCCCGGCTTGATGTTGACCTATGCAGCCTGAAAGACAATTGCATCTGTCAAGTAGGAAATTTAGGATACGCTTTATGCGGGAGGCTAATTTAACTAATTTACAACACCATAAAACTGTCAGCAACATGCCGGAAAGGAATGAGGAAGTACAGTCACTAGTGGACGGTGAAGCAAGAGCTCCCCCTGTGGCTGGAATCATGAAGCTGGAAACGTTAAATGCCTCTGTGTGTGTCTGTATGTTGTTTGTCTGATGGCATTAAATGTTTGCCATATATTTTCATTGTAATCCGCCCTGAGTCCTTTTCGGGGTGAGAAGGGCGGAATATAAATACTGTAAATAAATAAATAAAATAAATAAACTTCCCTCGCCATTTCTTTACCCTATTTTTTCTTTTTTAAGTATGTAATACGCTTGAAATACCTTTAATAAAAATTATATTAAAAAAGAAAATATTTATTTTGTTGGAATATACTTCCCATTTTTTGTGTCAGGGGTGACTTGAGAAACTAAAAATTGCTTCTGGTGTGAGAGAATTGGCCATCTGCAAGGACGTGGCCCAGGGGATGCCCAGATGCTTTGATGTTTTTACCATCCTTGTGGGAAATTTCTCTCATGTCCCCACATGGAACTAGAGCTGATAGAGGGAGCTCATTCACTCTCTCCCCGGGTTGGATTCGAACTGGCAACCTTCAGGTCAGCAACCCAACCTTCAAGTCATCATTCCTGCTGGCACAAGGGTTTAACCCACTGCACCACCAGGGGCTCCTTTATACCTCCCATGAGAGTTCTATCTGCTGGACACCTAGGTCTACAGGAGTTCTCTGTGTTGAGGCTATGTGATTGTGAATTCTGTATAGGACTGAGCTGGTCACCTATACATTGGAATACTTTCTAAGCAGATGAACTTTCTGTGAGCTTCTCCTGTGTTTTCTGTTAAACTTGGAAGCGTAGGAAAGTGGCAGGGGGTGGTATCACCAGAAAACAGAGACTAACATGTCGGCAAAAACCATCATGTTGAACTGCCCTATCTGTTCTAATTCTGCTACTGCCTCATCTGAATGCTTTTGCTGTGGTGGCGGATCTAACCATGTTTTATGCTGTTGTCCTGTTTATACTGTATTTTGTATACATTTTGAGTTATTCATTTCTGGAAACTTACTGTTGTAGTTTATTATCACAATTTAAAGCTAGTTTCAACTGCAACCCTACAAATTAGATGTGACACCCTGTTATCACCTGTTATTAGAGGTGTTCAACTATTATAAACTCTTGCAAACTCAGAATTCTGAGTATCTTGATTGAGTCCATCCACTGTGATGTGGTTTTGCTCTTTTCCTATTACCTCTCACTTTACCAAGTATTATCCACTCTTCTGATGAATCATGTTATAAGTCTAAAGTACAACAGTTTCAGTTTGGTCAGCTTGATTTTTTTATTAGGCTTGGCTCTCTGGACTCTTTTTTATTTTACTTTATTTTCTTGATTCCGTTTATTTAGTGGGACTGACTGGGAGTTGGGAACGTGTGGGAGGGATGGGTGGGGTGTGAGGTGTACGCGCATTTGGAGGGCTTGGCAGAAAGAAAAAACATCTCTTTCTCTTTGCTCTTGTGGTGTGCTTTTCTTGAGAAATATTTGGGTGGCTTTGAGAGCCTTGAGTCACCCTTTCACTTTTTTTCCTCCCCTCCTCTCCTTCAGAAAAAATTTCAGAAAGATAATAATTATTATTAATCAAAAAGAAAACCCTCATTCTCAGAAAACAACTACTAACACTTTCCTTTGCAAACTAGGTAAAGGTAAAGATTTTCCTCTGACTTAATGTCCAGTCGTGTCCGACTCTGGGGGTTGGTGCTCATCTCCATTTCTAAGCCGAAGAGCTGGTGTTGTCCATAGACACCTCCAAGGTCATGTGGCCGGTATGATTGCATGGAGTGCTGTTACCTTCCTGCTGGAGCAGTACCTATTGATCTACTCACATTTGCATCTTTTCGAAATGCTAGGTTGGCAGAAGCTGGGGCTAACAGTGGACGCTCACTTCGCTCTCCGGATTCGAACCACCAACCTTTCGGTCCACAAGTCTAGCAGCTCAGCGTTTTAACATGCTGTGCCAATGGGGGCTCCTCTTTGCAAACTAGTTCTTTATATGTCTCTCTGTGCTGCTCGTCTCTGCCTTTTGAATTTTCTAGTAAAAATATAGTAATAGTACGTATTGGTTAACTGTTGCCTCTTGCCTGCCAGTAGTACAAAGAAAGGCGCCCCTGGTGGCGAAATGGATCAAACCCTTGTACCGACAGGACTGTTAGACCGACAGGTCAGCGGTTCGAATCCAGGGAGAGCGGGTGAGCTCCCTCTGTCAGCTCCAGCTCCCCATGGGGGACATGAGAAAAGCCTCCCACAAGGATGGTAAAACATCAAACTTCCATGTGTCCTTGCAGACAGCCAATCCTCTCACACCAGAAGCGACTTGCAGTTTCTCAAGTCACTCCTGGCATGAAATTAAAAAGTACAAAGAACAACTACAGCAGTTAATTGGGTGTCAATTTGTGGAGAGACTTGGCCAGAATCCATCATCTCCCCTCCTTTCCTTTAGAAAATACTTCTAAAAGATAATAATTATTATTATTTTTAATAATTATTAATAATTATCCAAGCAAATACAAAGAAACCCCTCATTCTCAGAAAACTACTACCTACAGTTACCTACCCTAACCCTAACCCTAGACCCTAAAAATGGCAGGAAGGGGAGCCTGGGAAGCCCCCCCCCCATTGCCACCAATGGGCCAGATCTAGCCATATTTTGTGGCTGCGGTCTGAATACAGCCATCCGGCTAGGCACCCAAAAATGAATACAGCATCCGGCCAGCAGAAATGGATCAAGGTTCATCTGAAATGCACAAGCCTAGTACCCATGTTAAATTTAAGTCCTGATGAATCAAAGAAATGCATCTTTTTTGTAATGAAGACAGTTTTAGCCAAACTCTCCCTTTTTTGCTTTATTCTTTTATTTTTATTTGTGTTAATTTTCTATTTATTTACTTATGAGCTTTCAGCAGTTGCATTGTGAGATTTTTTGCTTCTTTGAATGTACCGGGGTTTACAGAATGGACGCTTTACCTCCATTTTGAAGAAAGTATGTTTTACCCCCAAAGCCAAAAACCATTGTCAAATATTAATGATTATCATTTCTGCAGGTTTATTCTCTTGAAACACCCCATCAATTTCTTGGATGGCTGGTGGTTTTTTCCATAAAGCAATTACACTTGAGTAGGGAAAGAATGATCTGAAGGCCAGATCTCGCCTCCGTTTGCCTTTGGACACTATGCATCTCCATTTTTTTTTTCAAGTGATCCACCCAATGGCCCCAAACCAACACACTTAGCTTAGGAAAAGAGACAAAATGCGGCCAAAACTATAACTACAAGGGGGTGAAAAGGCAAAAATTGTATCCTAAGCCAGAAGTTGCCCAACCCTGTTTTAGATACTTCAGCAAAGCCGAAACTTCTCACGGTGATCAAAAACAATTTTATTCAAATCTGGAAGAACTATTATTTTTCATTTCTATGAAGTGGGATTGACTTTTAGTTCATACAGTGGCTTAAATATGTAGCAATCATGACCTAATTGTCTGCATCTTCACAAGAACTCTCACCCCCAAAATGGCAAGTTATTTGTTAGACACTGAAACTGTGTCATCTCTAGACAAATGGCACACAACTCTACGTTTCCACCACATTCCAAGGAAGCTCCCCGGATCATGGACCAGTGACAGACAGCTGTGACAGACTGGGTGAGGGCCAGCAAACTGAAACTTAATCCAGACAAGACATAGGTCCTCTTGGTCAGCCTGATTTGGCCACAGTGGTCCACACCTTAGTTACATCTAGAGTGGACTACTGCAATGCACTTTATGTTGGGCTGCCTTTGAAGACGGCTCGGAAACTGTAGTTAGTGCAAAGGTCAGTGACCAAATTACTAACTGCAGTTGGCTATAGGGAGGACACCATACCTCTATTAAACTGGCTGCTGATGAGTTTCCGGACCCCATTCAAAGTGCAGGTTAGCTATATATATAAAAGGGTAATTAAATTTCAGCCTAGGACAAAACAACAAAACTACACATCCCAGAAACACTAAATTTGGCAGCACAACCTCTCATCCATGCCTCTATGTTCATACAACAAAAAGAAAAGAAAAATAAAGTCCTAATTAGAGGGAGATGAACAATTGTTTTTATCCAATTGCTGCCAGTTAAAAGGCTAAGCTCCGCCCACTTGGTCTCTTAGCAACCCACTCAGCCCAGGGGACAGGCAGAGTTAGGCCTCTTCCCCACTGCCTATAAAATACAGATTATCATATTTGAACTGGATTATATGGCAGTGTAGACTCAAGACCCTTCCACACAGCTATATAACCCATTTATAATCCTATATTATCTGCTTTGAACTGGATTATCTTGACTCCACACTGCCATATAATCCACTTCAGTGTGCAGTCGGACACAACTGAACCTAATGTCAGGAGAAAACCTTTACCCTTTACCTTAACTACCACCAATTCCTCAGTACTTTATTTCCCATACTACCATACTTCACCACAGCAACGCGTGGCCGAGCACAGCTAGTTACCTATAAAGACCCATTCGGGTCCAGCCTATCTTAGAAACAGCATCTCTTTCTAAGAATCGCCATGGGTGCTAAGATCTACTGGGGAGATCCTCCTCTCAGTCCCATCTCTGTCTCAAGAGCGGTTGGTGGTGACGAGAGAGAGGGCTTTCTCGGTGGTGGCAACCGTCTTTGGAGTGCCATCCCTAAATAAATCAGACTAACCCCCATTCTTCAAGCCTTCCGTACACAATTGAAGGCATGGTATTTTCAACAAGCTTTTAACAATGTTTAGATTCCTTTAATGAATATATGTGAGGACCCTGGATTTCACCAAGCACTTTAAATGATTGAGATTGATTACTGTTGTTTTATATCAGCAGCTCTTGCTGTATTTTATTGATTTTAACCAAAGGGTTTTATGAAGTGAGATATTTATGTTGGCTGTTATTGTTCTATGTTATTATTTCTGCAATTTTTGTATGTTGCATGTTTGCACCTTTGAGTGCTTTGTGAGCCGCCCTGAGTCCTTCTGGGAGCTGGTGGCAGGATATAAATAAAGATGAAAATGATTATTATTAATATTTATTAAAGTTATGAAGTATAATGGTTGGAAGGAATGTTGTACTTACAAAAAAATAGAAGGATTTCTGGGCTTTTAACAAGATTTTTAATTAGAACTTTTTGACTGTGGCCTCAATTATATTCCTAGAATAAGGAATGTTATTGTTGACTGTGTTTCATATGAGTTCAAGAAGACAGGAAGCAGCCCCTAAAGATGACATCAGAAACTAACTCATTTTCTGAATGTGTTTTATTTCAACAACCAAAAAATTCTAACAGACTAACAATGCACATAAGTTAAAATTTAATTATCACTTAGTGATAACAAAGATCAAGTTGATTTACATGGAAAAAGAACATTTACAATATGTTAATCCTCATTCACATTGTTGATACTGCAATAAACACAATTTTTTAAAAGTTTTCTTTTACTTCACAAAAAAGGCGGAAAATTGTGCTTTGTTAAGAGGCACTACAAGAAAAGATTCTTTTTCCAAATAGATATTATATGATGAATATTGAATAAATAGACATATATGCATTGTATTTCGCAAAGTTCTGGCAAGACCACAGGCGAAAATGCCCACAGATTCACTTCGAAGAACCACTGCAAAACTGGCAGTGAAAAAAAACCAGAAAAAAGGCAAGATTCAGCATTGAAAACAAAATACCTACTAAATTTTTGGTCAAAGTGTTTTTTTAGAAAATAACCAATGCTGATGCCATCCTGACCAATATCACATGTATGTAGTCATTTCAGCAAGAGAGTTTCAATAAGGGTTTGGAAAGAGTACCTTGACAGAGAACATAAAGCAACGCCGACTGAATTTTTGATTAAAGCTGCAGCATACTACAGAAGGAAAAGATGAAGAATTTCAGTCAACATTGTTTTCCAAAGATATATGAAATGAATACAGATACACTGTGGATGTCAGTGATTGATTCTGGAAAAGTCCCTTTAAAATTTCAGAGGTTATTGAGCAGCTACAATTAGCTAGTATTGCAACATGTTGTCTCCCTGTATGTTGTTACGTTCTGAGCAACTATCTATACAGAGCCTGCCTTTTATACCTTTCAAATATATAAATAGTATTAACAGTTATATATTACAATGCCTGTGCAAGAAACATAAAACAGCTTTCCAGGTGATATATTGCATGGTCTTTGTTTAAAGTTACAAAGTAGGTGTCAAAAGGAAGCCTGCCAATAAATTTAAAAACCCACAAATCAACCCAGACACATTAGGAAGTCCAAATATCCTTTGCAGGATAAGGAGGGGCGGAGGGATATCTTTATGCCCAGTAGGAATATCAATACGGTCTGTGTTACTTGCAAACCTTAGCTTTAAAAACCTGTTGGAGACTATAGTAGATTGCAGCTTTAATGCTTGTACTATTGAAGAGTCAGTCAACATTAGTTCTGCTTTATGTAACGGAATCGCAATGTTAGGTCACTGTGAAAAGGTTTCAGTTTATGACAAGGAAGTGACTGCAGAGAAATTGTTTGGCTTACTCTCATTACTGAAAATTTCAGCAAGTTCCAAAAATATGTTCCCACCAAGTCTGCCGTACCATGGAAAAACTGTACCTAGGGAAGCTATTCACCAAAAACATTTTAGACGAAGTATAATATTTCTAATGTGACAGGGAAAAAAACATGGAAGGAAATTTGGCACTGGAGAACCATCAGACCCTTTAACTGACTAAGAACTAGACACACTTGCCCAGAATAATAGCTGTCGATTCAGTTTTATTCTTTCACTTATAAAAACTTTATTAAACATTAATATCAGACAGACACTAGAGGAGCACAAGAACAAGAAATGTATCTGCACACGCCCCACTGGAATCAAAGAGAAGTTGCACAGTAACAGTGTAGATGGTTTGCGTCTTCAGAGGAAGAAAAATCACCACTATTAGCTGTGGCTCAATGTAAAAGTCCACACACTACTAAATCTCATTAAAGCGACTGTTCATGAAGATCTTATTAACAGAAAGGTCTACTGTGCACTGAATTTTCACAGAAAAGTCTGTGAAAATCCATCTGTTTGCTACAAAAAAGGATAAAAAACAAACCATGCCCTGTGACATTAAATGTGCATTAGTTACTAATGTTTTCTTAAAAGTTATTTCATTTCAGTTTATTTTAAGGTGCCCTGATTTTGTTTCAAATTTTCTCTCACCTTCTCTTGCACTTTTTCTAAATTATTATTTTTTGGCAGTGTTGATTTGGATTTTTAAAATGCATACCTCAAAAATTGCCCAACAAGCTGCCGAAGTGGAAGCCATAATAATCATTTTAAGAAATCAGGGATGAACATAGAAAATAAATAGGTATTCCAAAATAGTAACCACACCCTTGAGAGCAGGCAATAGTTAATCTAAAAGCCAAAGCAACTCATTGTGAAGTGGTTTTCTTTTTTGTTAATACATAAACAAGACTCATTTTTAACGAGCTCATTTCACAGTCTATACTTTCAGATTGTAAAGTTATGTCCCATGCAAATTTCATATATGCATATATTTGATGTAAATATATATATATATAATATATATATATACACACACACACATACACTGATGTCATTATCATTTCCTTCATTGATTTCATAGGTCTACTTCTTCTGTACCTTGCTAGAGGGTCCTTTTCATAAGTGCAAGGTTTTGTAATGATGTAATCCTACAAGAATTACAGTTAACATTGTTTCAGTCAACAAAAAAGTCTAACATGTAAGTGCCTATCACAAGGGAATGTCTGATTGGGTTATGCAAAATAATTGTTCAATTTGCAAATATTTTATGCATACTGAAAATACCCCCAACACATTTTTAAAAGAAGCCAAAAAAAAAAAAGAGAGAGAGAGAGTAAAAGGTCTTGGATCAATGTATTGCTTTTGCCTGTGATGTTTTCACATTATCTCTGTTCCGTTTCTGATGGAGTTGCCTTGCTTTTTTCAGAATTCTCTTCTTCTGTTTCCACTTTATACATTTCCTCAGAGCCCTCCTCACTGTCAATCTCCTCTGACTCAGTCAGCAGCTCCTCATCTTTGTATTCTGCCACATCCACCACTGTCCCCAAATGATCTTTTAGCTTCCCATGGTGCTTTACATGGTAACGCTGGTTCTGGAAGAATTTGATGATGGTGTGCTTAGGTAGATCCAATTGGGCAGACAAGGTATGGATGGCCTCCTGATCTGGATAGAGGCCAACGTCGTGGATGAAACTCTGAAGGATGCCCAAAGCCTCTAAAGAAATCTTAGTGCGGGATCTCGTTTTCTTTGTGCATGTATCTTCTGAAGGTTGAAGTGCGGGCTCTTCTCTGGGAGGTGAGTTTTCCTTGGTTGGCTGCGACTGTGGTCTTTGAAGTACCTAAAAAGTAAAAGGGTATACACACAAAATATAAGACAAATACTTTTATAAAATCAATATTTTTTTATGCTGGCCAAGATTTCAAAATACTAAGAAAAGCCCATAAGCCTGTATAATGGAAAAACATCCATATGAAAAGGAGATCTGTGGACCCTCTTTACACTGAGAAGGAGGAAGCACCTTTCCTTTTATTAAGCAGAGAGCAACAATAAGACCATGTATATGAATAACACACCCTTTTTGATGAGAAATAACTCTTAAGAAGAGGAAAAAAAGAATTAGCTGCAAAACAAGAACACATTGAGACAACACATTGAGAATGAATTTGCTGGCAAATTGGAGAGTCCATCATTGTTTAGGTTTAACACACTACTAGACTTTCAGGCTATATCTGAAGACAGACCATGAATCTAGCGTCTTCATGAAATAAGGCTTGGTCACTGCTTTGTCTCAAGAGAAGATGACTGCTGTAAAATTCTCTTAAATCATATCTACAATTGATTTGTGCTACATTGGAAGATGAGATTTTGCTGGCCACTTTCATCTCTCCACCCTACCAAACCATCAATAATTTATTTTGTTGTTGTTGTACATTACTGCTACTAATTGTACTTGTCCTGATTTCCTTCCTTCCTTAAGTTTCTCCTTTTTCACATAGTCTCACCATCACAATTTAGGTCTATAAGATGTGAATATAAAGAACTGTGCCTGAATCAGGGCAACAGACTCATGTAGCTCAATATTCTATTTTTTTAATGGCTAGTCAAATATACAAGTTCAGAAGTTCTAGAGGGGCTGTTTCAGCCCTAAAAAGGGCTGAAAAGGGCTGAAAAACTTGTATTGTATTCAAATATATATACGGTACTTAGAACTGTCTTTAAATGAAGATGGTATGTCATAATTATCATAAAAGGAAATACTCCAGAACAGTATATGAAGTTTTTTAAACATTCTTAGTGTATACTGATACTATATACAGGCAGTCTTCAAGTTAAAAACCAAATAGGTTTTGTAGGTTTGTTCTTAAGCTGAATTTTGTAAATTGGGACAGGGATATTTTAAAGTTTAACACAGCTCTCTCTTTCTTTCTCTCTCTCTCTCCCCCCCTCTCTATCTCGAGAGATATATACACACACACACACACACACACACACACACACACACATATATATATATATATATGTATCTTTTGATAGCAAAGGGCAAGATTAACACCCCCATGGTGTTTGTTTTGCTGTCTGTGCCCATGTTCTAAAGATTTCACCTCACTTTCTTTCCTTGTGGATTTTGAAAAAAAGCGCTTGTTGTGGAAACAAGGATTGAGGATAAAGCTTCAGTGGAAATACCTCTTCCCCATGATGACTCTTCCAGGAGTGAATTTCCCTTCACAAAGATATATTTTTCTAACTTCCTGTTGTCTCAACCTTTGTTCCTAACTATGAATTGGATGTAAGTTGGATGTTTGTAACTCGGGGAATGCCTGTATAGCTATTTTGAAAAATCCTGATGTGTCACTAAATCAGTGGTTCTCAACCTTCCTAATGCCGCAACCCATTAATACAGTTCCTCATGTTTCATTCACTGAAACAAATTTGGCCCAAATTTGAATACTGGTGGGGTTGGGGGGAATTTATTTTGTCATTTGGGAGTTGTAGTTGCTGGGATTTATAGTTAACCTACAACCAAAGAGATTGAACCCCACCAATGATGGAATTGAACCAAACTTGGCACACAGAACTCCCATGACCAACAGAAAATACTGGAAAAGTTTGGTGGGCATTGACCTTGAGTTTTGGGGGTGTAGTTCACCTACATCCAGAGAGCACTGTGGATACAAACAATGATGGATCTGGACCAAGAGGAGGACAGGTGCGGGATCTTCAGACTTCTTTGCCAAAGGGGTTCCTAAGACCATCAAAAATATGTGTTTTCTGATGGTCTTTGGCGACCCCCCTGGGGTCTCGACCCTCAGGTAAAGCTATGTATTTTCTTTTTAATCCTGAATTTTTAGATGAGTAATGTCATAGGTTCTTTAATCAAGCACCAAAGAAGCACTATCACGTCTCTCAAATATGATAGTTTTACTATCATTTTCACAATTCCCTTTACATTTAACTCCACAGAGCGAGTTGTATGGGGATTTTAGAGATGATTACACAGAAAAATGTTCTGAATGCTACACATAAGAAGAGAAGCTTGAATCCATTTTTAAGATAGAGTAAATCTAGGTAGGTCTGTGGACATATAGTTGAACTAGGAAAAAAGATGGTCAGAAAACATAACTTCCATTTTATTTTGATACGGCTGATAAACTAACCAATAAAATATATTTGTATTTGTATTAAAACTTCATTGAGCTATTAGCTCGGAAGGTACATAAAATGAAGGACATTGAGAATGAGTATGTCCTAACCTAGGTCTCACACAAAATAACAAGTCAAAATAAATGTTCTTTGGCACCGTTGCTGCATCACTTCTAAGCAATGAGATCCAAGTGTGTCCCAGTGTGGTATGCTGGTATCAGCCAAGAAAAAAAAACAAAACAAAAAACGAAGAAAGTGAGAAGTACAGTCTTTCAATTCCCTAACTTCATTAATCTGCTACTTGGTGAGTCTTGCAATGCTCAGCACTAAAGCCAATATCTGCCCTACTGATCTTTGTGTTAAAGTACATTTATCAAACCCATCTACAAAAAGTAATATTGTAATTGTTCATTTAAAAATTGGGCTAGAAAATTCACACAGACCAATTTGTAAGTAAATTCAACTCCAAGTCATAACACAAAACATTAGGAGTACATATTCATTAAAATAGCAAGTTCAAAAACATTAAACAAAAAAATTAAAAATCACGACTGATTTGTAAGATTAGCTGAAACGTTTACAGATTTAGAAGGACTGTAACAGAATAGTATGAAAGCAGTCCAAGTCTCCCCTATGTACTAGAGAAAAAGCATTCAATATAAACAATATCCTTTATGTCACTATCTGAAGGTCCAAATAAACCATTCACATGATCCTCCTCCTTCACTGGAGAAGCTCAGTTCATATGAAAGGTTATCTGCATAGTGATGAAATATAGAGGCTTATGTTGGTCTTTCAAAACGCTATAGCAATATCACCATGGCTAAATACATGAACTGTGATAAAGATAATCTAATTTATGCAATGTTCCTTATAACCAAAACACCAGCATTTCAATAGGTAAAAACTGTAAAGCTCCACTGATATCTGTTCTATATTGTATCCAAGCAACTATTTGTTAACTTGCACATATACCAAAAAAACAATTACAGGCACGGCATTTCATTGAGATGATTTCTAGGAGGGAAACATTTAATATGTGAAACAGTCCCAAAAGCATGGCACTGAAATATTTCTCCTTCTTTGTAAAGCACCATATGCAACAGATGGTGCTATATAAATAAATAATAAAGAAGCATATACACCTTTCTCAAACTATAACTTCTCAGAGAGACTGCGACAACTGTAACAGATAAGAGGAAAAGAGATAGACATTTAATCTAATGTAGCTAAAAACAGGAAAACAGTAGCAAGACAAAGTAATCAAATTTTAATACGATATTTACAAAATGGAAGCACAGATATATTTAATTTGAGAAAAGATTATCAGTCTATGTCAAAATTCTTTAAGTACATACATAGGTTACGTATGCATGCACTGAAAGGCTTTTTATTCAACCTTTGGATATGGCTAGTTTCAATATAAACAAGGGCTATAAATGGAAACTGCATCCATTGTTTCATTGTCATCTTCAGTATTTAAAACTGAAAAATGGCTGGCTGGTAGAAACTCTATTCTAAATAAAGTTAGGCAAAACTGAGGATAATGCCTAGTTATCCACAACTTGGTGCTCATGCTGAGTGCTCCTTCCTCACTTCTCCCCTCATATTGTCGCATGTTGGTTTTGTTTTAAAACAGAGTTCTCAATCAACTCTGAGTTGGGAAGTTAAATATCAATTAACTGATTGGAAAAATATGTTAAATGTAGGTTACATAAACAAGAAACAAAGTATTCTAACGCATCTAGGCTGCATCTTAGAAGAGGGTTGTATAAAGAGTTTTTGTCTTATACATATGCATTTAAAATATGTCAGATGTCTTCACTTTTATTCAAATAAATACTTTTAGGATTGTAACACAAACTTGACTTTCTGAGTGCTTACAGCTCCCTATTTTTACTCTCCCATCTAGTCCTTCATTAGCACAAGTAAATCTTCTGTACAGTTTTGACCATCTGGAACTGACTTCCTATTTCTTCCTCAACTCATTTCCCATCTCCTTGCAAATCTGAACTGAAACATGTTTTGTTCCCTAGCCACAGGTCTCAAACATTTCTGCTTCAACAATACATTTCCACTTTCATGTCAGGAAGGCAGTACAGCACCCACATTTCTGAAAAATAAGCTGAAAATCAGGACCATTTTGTTCTTGAAAGATCTACTTTTTGTGGGTATTAATTTTCACTTTTCTGAAGTATTAGCCCATTCAGATAGAAAACATACAGATACCTAATATGATGAAAGTTGACTTTAAAAAGATAAGTGACTCCTATTAAATCACACAACATTGCAATATGTTTTGAAGGCCACAATGAAATCCAGCTGGGAACCATGTGTAAAAAATAAAGAGTACATGCCTGCAGGGAAGGAAGTATGATATGGAATGATTACGTTTAGGAAAATATATAATGTAGTATATCATTATGGGAATGATCTGTATTACTTTTAATAAGCTAAGGCAGTGGTTTCAAGCTATATTCTAGGAAGCTCTGTAGTTCCTGAAAAATTTATCAGAACTTCCTCGGTGAGAAGGTCAATCAATGGCAAACTAGCTGGTTTGTGAGTTAACTCACCTACCACGACTGATTTTGCTAGTAGCTTCCAAAGAGTTTTGTAATTTCTCCTCCCTCTCCTTTTTTAAAGGGGGCCTCGGTGCCTTTAAATGTGGCCTGACATAAGAGCCTAAATTCAATTGTTAGTTGCAAATTGAGTTGATTTTTTTGAACCAAAAGAACTTACAGTGATTTAGTGTACCTACCCCAGGTAGAACCAGTAATTGGATTTAGGCATAAAAATTAAACATATGAAAATTCCCATATCCCTTTTGTCTTCTTGTAAATAAAAAATATTTATGCATGTCAGGCTAGTACTAGAGGTACAGTTAGGTCCAACAAAAAGGATAGAAACCCTCTCTTCCTACGTGCCAAGCTATGTGCACATAGTTCATAAAGGACAATGGGCACAACTTAATAGTTCAATTTAGCACTAAATACCAGTTGAACAAAATATGCACAATTTTTGTTTCCATAGTCTACACCAATGGTTCTCAGCCTGTGGGTCCCCAGATGTTTTGGCCTTCAACTCCCAGAAATCCTAATAGCTGGTAAACTGGCTGGGATTTCTTGGAGTTGTAGGCCAAAACACCTGGGGACCCACAGGTTGAGAACCACTGGTCTACACTCTCACATCTTCCAGGTATCCGCAGCAGAGATATAAACGCTCCACAGCAGTAAGATAGATATAGAAGGGGCACAAGAGGTTTGAAAATATACTGATAATGCATGTAATGCTAATGACATCACACCACTTTGGGCCTGCTGAAATGCATTGCTGTGAGCCGGCAAGAGAGCCCTAGAAGGAAAAATGGTTCCTGCTCAGTTTGCCATCTCCACCCTTGAGTGTTATGAAACAGAAACTGACCTGTAGGTGAAGATACTACTTTTTCTTCACCTCTACATATAATGCTTGTGACTTTTAGTCCTATGTGCATTTTCCCATTACCTACAGTAACGTTGTATTTTATTTTCATCCTGTGGAATCAGAAGGCATTTTTTTTAAAAAAGGCAAAAATGAGTGACAGAAACTAATTAAAATATTACATTCAACAAGAAGCCACTTAATTTTTGATTTTTTTTGGTACTGTTCCATTTTCCGGGTGGAGGTTTATAAGGGGGCACTAGAGAGAGATGGATAGTTCATTTTATGCGAGTGGAGGGTAGGTTGAAGGAGGAAAACAATTTCTCCTTGTTTTCCTGTTATTTCCCCTACCCTTGACCCCATCCTGGAAACAACCTCATTTATGATATGGAGGGGAGAGAGGGGGAATAACCAGCAAAAACAGGAAAAAATGTTTTCCTTCTTCAACTCCTCCCTTGTAAAATGTACTGTCCTTCTCTCTCTGGTGCCTCCTGTGGCCTCCATCCAGATAATGGAAACGTTTTTTTTCTTTTCTTTAATTCATCAAGTTGACCAAAGTTTGAATTAAACTCCAGAACAAAATTATGAATTAATCAAACAGAGGACCTTGCTGAAGAGTCAACAAATCTCTTATGATTTTTTTTTAGTCTCTCAGGATTAGAGAATGACAATGCTTATGTTACAAAATTCAGATTACATACCCAACAATCTCTCTAGTGGCATATTTTGAGTGAAAAGCTTGTGGGATTCAGTCACAGTAACAGATCCTGCCTTATAAAATAATAAAGGACCCATATTACTGAAAGCAGACTTCTCTTTCAAAAATCTAGAAGAGATCCTTGGAAAATGGTAGGAATATTTCAAATCGACATAAAGACCAGAAGAAGCAAAGAAATACTTTAAGAAAGTAATGTCAAATTATTTCCTCCTCGACTTTACAAAGCACTTTTTGAACTAAATTCAGTTGCTAGTCTCAAGTGCAGCAGACACAGTCAATCCACTGTTCAATGAAAAATCCAACACTTATATAACACTATTCTATGTAGGACAAGCAACTTCATTTGGACCACAGACTAGGATACGTATCTTCTGTATTTATAGTGAGAATTGTTACATTATAACATCGTAAGGCACTTTTCTGGGACCTACTTGGCCCCCATTATCAAAGATGAGGTGGGGGTAACTGTAAAAAAGCTATTTTGATGGTGGTGACCTAGTTTGGGTATGCCCTTTCCTAGTGATTCTAAGACTTGTTTTTTATGTTAATGGTTGATGTCATTCGACATAGAGTTCTTATGGATTGTTCTATGGAGATGTGGAACAACTAACATAACAGTCATTTGTGCTCTATAGTTTCTCAAGCAAGCAATTGCTCATATCCATTATAATTCCTAATTCAGATGTCTCAGATACATAGAGAATGAACTCTGCCATATCACCTTTCACATGCTGCATTCTCTGAACCAACACTGATGTTGAAGGAGGATCCTGTGTACCTTTTTTGAAAAAGATGTTTGAGGATACTACATAAACATACCCAGAGAGAACTGCAGTATAGTTTATTCAGAGCCTCCCATTTTTTGTATATATGAAAACAGCAGCAACAGCAACACTAACAACCACTTGGTAAACAAACTGCAATTTTCAACACAATCATGATCTAGACATTCTGTTGGCATGACTGTTAATTAGATAGAATGTTTTGCCAAGAACCTTTTCTAGTTGCTAGGGATGTCTACAGGAGAAACTGCAGAAGTTCCAATTTGCACCTATACCTGTTCTTCCTTTCAAAATAGTGACTAAGACTTTATTTTGCCTTGTAAAAGATATTTGTGTCTGTCAGCTAAACACTGCAATATTACATTAGGACTTCAACAAAAGTATTTTCTTGGAGTTCGTTTTGAGCTGTTTGCACCTTGATGCTATAAAATAAAACTGCATTAAATGCTGTTATTTAGCTCTATCAGTTTCTCAACTATATAGTATCCTAAGGTTACAAGCTCAGGAAAATTCAAACTGTTATTAAAAAACAAACAAAAAACCTATGAAGTGATGACAAATTACAGACTATAGGTGTTAGATTACATTTTGACTTCAGGCAGGTTTAATATACTTTGGCTTCCTTTTACAATTGCTCGCAGCATGTACTGTTATAGACAGGGGAGTTTAGAAAGGGGAAAAAGACTACTCAATAAATGAAGACCATGTCAAAAGAAATCAATATGAGCGTGCAAAATGGTAGGAAGTCTGACATGGATATATATATGTTCACTTTCATCTAGCTTCCTTTAATATTGTAACCAAAATGCTACTGGCATTTCTCGTGTATTGCCTCTTTTAAGAAGGGTTTAATAATTGCTTCACAAAGTAAATGCTAGTATCACAGATAATTGAACAACCAAGGTGAAATAGACAACACACTTATTTTCATCAGGACAGAATATATCTTTGGGGCTGATTTATTTAAAATGAGCTCAACCTTAAAATGGCCCTAAATATTCTCTGAAGTTTCAATGAGAATTTTAAAAGAAACAACAGTGATTCTATCCACTGGTAAGTTCTTTTCACATCTTAATATTTCCCAGGCACTGAAATAAATTTGAAAGAATGCTAGAAATAAAATGTAAAGATGAAGAGATGGAAGGAAAAAGATCACAGTGGCAAAGGCACACATTAGATATAGATAACTGCCAAATTCGTCAACACTATAGTTCAGTGGTGAAGTAGGAAATGACAGCAAAGACCTTTGTTGTTGATTTTACAGAGTCAATGTCAGTCAGAACTTAAAACATTCCTTGCCTAATAATAAACCATGGAGAAAAATTCAAGCAGCATCCAAGTGTTCATTGTGCGCCACACTACATCACAGTAGACAATACAACACAGAGCTATAGTTTAAAATGAACTCAGACTTTCTAGGGAAGCGAGGGACAACAAAAAGGTGCGGGGGTATAACCAAGGAAATGATGTGGTGCTGCTCAGTACAGATGATAAAATGCTAACAGATTACAACAAAAGGAGACACTGTTCTTTTCACTCCTACTCATGAACACAAAAATATCACAAGATTTTGACAAGCCTAATGAAAAATAAATGCTTATGATAGTAGAAATCAGAAAGCTTACCCCCCCACCCCCAACTAGGCATGTAGCTTGGGGGGGGGGGGGGCTTGAGGGGCTTCACCCCCCTCCCCTCGAAATTCTCAGGGTGGTTTGTGATAAGGCTTTACAGTTATTATTTAAACTGTTATGTTTATTCATATCATGATCTGATCACCATGCTCAATATATCCCATATGCAAGGGGATATTGGGATAACGATACAAAAGGTTTGCTAGGGTAGATCCTCTCTCACTTAGACTCAGCCCCCCCCCCAAATCAAAATCCTGGCGACGGGCCTCCCCCCCTTCCCCACACACACACACAAACAACTCCACTTGTGCAGAGTAACTGTGGCCATACAACATTGTGCTTCTCCTATCTACAAGTCCTTCTTTATTTCTAATTAAACCACCCACTGCTGCTCCTGACACTTTATGTCTTCTTTCTGACTTGATCTTCAATGGCCAGAGCAATATTTCTGGCAGCCATATTTATGTCTCAAGCATCATGATAAAAAGAGTGAAATGTATAGAATTTCAAGGCATTGAAACATTGAAATTAACAGCAGGATTAGAAATAGTTACAGCAATTGGGAATTTGAGTTTTATGCATATTTTCCCATCTCCAGACCCCAATGAGAGTTCCTCATTCCCAAACTGGAATCAACCTACATTCATATACAGTATATATAAGTACTCCCACTTCAGTGACGACAGAAGAGAGGGAACATCTAATGTACTTATTGAGCAGGTACTATCCAAAAGACACTCAGTGCTCATATGCACACAAACGGTTCTGTTCTCCGGTGGGTCAGCTAACTAAGGAGACTGCCATCCCGTATTTTGAACAGCGACACATTGCAGTCTGAATGTTGAGAACATGTCGTTTCTTTATGGCAGATGAGTTAGCTACAGAAAAGAGCGTAGATCTCCCCAACAGATAAGCAAAAAGTTTGCATTTATTCTACCACAAAGTGATCAGCCAGAGAGGCCATGAGCTGAGCATATGTTCTTTTCATTCATGCTACATAGAGATGTGCATATCTGTCAAAGCTGAATTTCACTCAGGTTCTCAATTTTCCACTTCTAAATTTGTTCTATCCCTGTTCTATCCCTGTGCTGCATCAGATTACAAATTTAGTTGTTCAAATGAAACTAGTCATATATTTTCATGCACACACACACACACACACATATGTATGGCATGCATTTTGTGAGCATTGCTTTCAAATATATACATTATCATAATTTAGTAACTGCTTCTAAAACTTCAAAAAATATAAGCAAATGTCTAATTGACCATCTATCTGATTTTTTATTTGTGGTTAGATTTAGATTAGTGGATTTAGTAATTTTTTATTGAAATGAAACCTCAAAAAAGCCTTGTGCTGTTCTGTTAAACCTCACTACAGTAAGATATTATTTGGGAAAGGGAGAGAGAGAGTAAGGTTTTATGGACACGATTCTAGATTTTATAGACTGTGCCAAGATACCAATCTTAATGTGCTACTTGTTGCATATTTAATAGAAAATCAGAAACATCGTATTTACTTGAATCTAATGTGCATCTTTTTTGGCTTAGGTGCTTAGCCAAAATTGAGATGTGCATTAGATTTGATGGTGCATTACAATTGCATGCCAAAGGGTAACTTTGCCCCTTTATCAGGATGAGACTAGCAAACTTGCCAGCCTCACGTGATGGTGGAGCAGGGGCTTCCCTCCCCAAGCCTTTCTCCTTAGTCCCCCAGCTGATCGTCTCCCAGTTGAGAGACGGAGGAGAAAAGGCGCCCCTTTTCCCTCCCAGTCCATTTCTCCCCAGTCTACCAACTTGGGAAACAGAGGAGAAACAGAGTTGCGTTGCCTCCCTGGGAAAGAGGGAGGAGAGTCAAAAGATGAACCCAAAACTTCCGAAGCTCAGCCTTCTTCCCCAGGTAGGAAGGAGAGAGGAGAGAGGTAGAAAGCAGAAGCTGTTGCCCAACAGGGTCCCACAAAGTTATTTTTTTTTTCCATCTCTTTCAGCTGAAATATAATCTATCATAGGGGGTCTCCCTTTTAAACATTAACTAGCATTGACCTTGCTTAATTGTCAAGATCAGATAGGACTTTCCTGTCCCACTTTAAAACTTGCAGAGTTCTGGAGCCTGAAGTTCAGTGAGTCCAGGACTTCTCTTGCTTAGCATGGGAAACCCCCTCTCTAAACTACAAGCCCCAGATTCCTGCAGGCACAGATTCTAAATCCTATATTTTGGGGTGATTGCCTTTGGAGTATTTAGTCCCCATAATTCCTTTCAGTAAGCCAGGGGAGTTTTCCATGTGATTTGCTTGTGGTTCCCTTTTACAGGTCTAAAGGGGGCTAAAGTCTAAGATCCCAGCATAGCCCTCTAAGGGTGCATCTACAGTGAAGAATTAATGCAGTTTGACACCACTTTTAATTGCCATGGCTCAGTACTATGCAATCCTGGGAGTTATAGTTTGGTGAAGCACCAGAATTCTTTGGCAGAGAAGGCTGAAGACCTTGTAAACTACTGCCCCCATGAAACCATAGCACTGAACCATAGCCGTGAAAGTGGTGTCAGACTGCATGAATTCCAGGGCAGATTCATCCAAGGCCTTTGGAATCACCTAAGATGCATCTCTAAAATCTTCCGGAGAGGCCCTCCTTTTGCTTCCATCTTCCTCACAGCTACGACTGGTGGGGACGAGAGAGAGGGCCTTCTCGGCTGTGGCCCCCAAGTCTGGAACTCTCTCCCCAGGGAGATTAGGTTAGCACCTTGTTACCTTCCTTCAGGAAACAGTTAAAGACCTGGATGTTTAGGTTGGCTTTTGGTTATACAGTCATTAGATAACCAACCCCAGATGGTATTATTCTATCCTGTATTTTATTAGGTCCTTAGTGTCTATGCACTTAACTTATCATTCTATTCTTGTATTGCTGCTCCAGTTTCTCCACCTAAGTAGATGATAGAACTGCACCTGGTGGTTGACTGATACTATCAACTGTTTTATTCTTGTTTTACATTGTATTACTGTTTTTATCTTTTGTACTGTGAATTGTATTTATATTGTTGTTTATTTCGTCAATGTTGTTCGGGCCTTTGCCCCATGTAAGCCACCCCGGGATATAAATAAAATTTTATTTATTATTATAGTTTTATTTATTATCTATACCGTAAGCACGTATGCTGTCTGATAACACTGAGAATACTATTATTCAGTGTATGGAATCCTGGGATTTGTAGTTTGGGGAGGCACTAGCCTTTTTTGGCAGAGAAGGCTAAAGAACTTGTAGAACTTCAACTCCAGGATTCCATAGCATTCCATAGCACCAATTAAAGTGGTGTCAAGCTGCATTCATTCTACAGCACTGATTCACCCAAGGAAGCTGAGGCAGGATAAACAGAATAGGCTCCTTGAGGGAAGGGTTACCTATTTCTTTGGGGGTTTTTTTTCAGTTGCTGGAAGATTTGGAGTCTTAACACTTTGGTTTATAAAGGAGCAGTTGTAAGAAGACAGCAATTAACGTGCTATTAACGCAAATATCTTTCTTCTCTCTTCATGTTGAAAGGGGTGGAATTGAGACTGATTGCATATTTCTTACAAATTTCTCCATGCACATCTGGCCAAATTACAAAGAGTGCACTTTTTGTAGCAGTGCATTACATTTGCCAGCAAATATATTTTTTGGTTCCAGGGTTTTGAAAATTCAAGTGCACATTATATTCGATGGCACTCTAGATTCAAGTAAATACGGGTATTAAGAAATGGGATAAATGTTCAGTTTTATACAATTCCTGGCATCATGATTAAAATAGCATTGTTAACTGTATTTAATATAAAATTTATTATTATTTGAATAAGCAAAAATCAACAAAGATAATTTACAGGTGTAAGAGGACTGGATCAATGCACCTCTCTCTCTCTCTTCTCCACTTTATTTTATTTCTTACTTCCAATCATATCCACAGTATTATGGAATATATCTTACTTATTATGGAAACATATTGATTTAAGTTAGAAGTTTCTTAGTTAAATGAAAAGTAATTCTGGTTTCCCTAGCTATCAAACCACTTACCCTCTGTTTTACAGAGAAACCCATTCTAGAACAAGTGCTTTTAACGCAAATATCTTTCTTCTCCCTTCATGTTGAACGGGGTGGAATTGAGACTGATTGCATATTTATTTCTTACAAATTTCTCCATGCAGCCTCCCTACCCAAGTGAGCAGATGGTTTAATGTTAGTCAGGGTCAGGAATTGCCCTTGTGGCTTCCTGCCTGCCTGCCTTTGTAGATTATCTAGATATCAAGCTATGCAGGCCCCAAAATTAGAAAAGTTAAGTACAATATGTAAAGCACTGGCCAAAGACCTTTTTGGTGTGTGCATGCTTGTTTTATACTTCATGAACAGCTAGATCTAAAAAGAATTTATACTGGCTCTTGAAAAAATACTTTTTTATGAACCAAGCATTTCTTTGTACAGCCACTTTTACCCTCCTGTTACCAATCACTTTCCCATTATGCCTTGTCTGTAACCCACAAGCAACTATATAAATTCACACGTCTGCCATCTTTTCCATTCCTCTATTTACAAATATTGTTTTTTATTGACACTGGCAATTTGATGAAAAATAAGAATATATACATATTCTCATGTGGGTTCATCTCTCTACCTCATATATAAAGCATAATCTAAAATACTATGATCTCATTAGGTTTTCAAATTATGAAGAAACTGGTTGTAATGGGTTCAAGTCTTTATTTCAGTGATAAATGCCAGTTCGGCAGATGATTAAAAATCCACAGATAAGAAATAGGGTGGTAACTGAAATTCATCACCAGATTTATTTTGGGCTCATTCTACATATTATAAATAGCACAGGTCAAAGTGATGCACTGTTAAGTAAAAGGCATCATGGTATGCAGCAGAATAAAGCATGAGACCTTTGAGTTGAAGTCCCTCATTCAGTTCCCCCTACAACAGAACAGATTAAGGAGCACCAAAACTCAAAAGGACGCAGAACTCAATCACTTCACATCTCCCTGCCTTAAAAAAAACCTCCACCAAAATAAAATTACAACAAAGTCCTGTTCCAAAATGTAAACTGGTTACACTTAATCTTCTAATGAGATCTATGATTTTATACATTTCACTAGTTAATTATACATGAAGTCTCAGGGGAGATCTCAGCAGACTTTCTGACTTTGTTCCCATTTTTTAAAAAATTCTCCAGAGAAACCTCCTGTGAAACAGGCTACTGTGTTACAGACAAGCATTGATTTTCTTTTTATTATGTTGGGGAGTTTTGTAGGTGAACCCTATTTCTCCAGAGGAGACTATCAAGTCTAACAGCAGAAGGGTCCTCTCATCCCTTCCCATGTCGAGTTCCACTGAAGACAATCCACTAACCAAAAGCTCAGAAGTTCACTGAATTTGTCATCTGATTTTGGAAGTCTCTTTGCACAGCTTTCTCAAGCTCCCCATTTACTTGTAAAAAAATTACAGAGTGCTTACAATCTTAATCTTCTGCAAATTCTGAAATATTGTAGAGGGAAACTGTCTCACTACCCCCAATTAGAACCTGCAGGACCCCTTGTCTTCCAAATATCTGCCAGGATTTTTTGTTTGTTTCCTCATGGTGTTCCTCAGGCAACATTCCCAGGTAAATTAAAATATGTGGATATGCTGCCTTACATCTGATTTTTCATTCATTTCAATATTCCATTTTCTCTGCAAGCTACAAATATGAAAACCTTTGCACCAATAACCATTAATAACCACATTTTAAACCTTTATCTGATTTGTCTCCAATCTGTCAAGAAACTGACTGTACTTACAGCAGTTAATATGCTGTTACTTGACATGCATAAAAATTACTTTAAAAAACATTTCCATCCTTTTCTTAGGATAATACTGATAAGCACTCTTGCACCCTTCTTAAATGTAAGATGCTTTTATATATCAATCTGGTTGCTGAGAAACTGAAAAGTCTGTTCCCTAAATCAAAGAGATAGCCTTCTTGGATTATTTCTATTACGAGTAGTCTTGGTAATCTGAATACCATTCAAAATATCTCACTTTAAAATTATTTTCACACCCTGCCTATTTATATATTTATTTTTGGACATTCCCGTTTACTGCAGATAGGCTTCTTACACATCTGCTGTAGTTTTGGCCATCTCTTTTGCATTTAGTGATGCATATCCTCGCAATCTCTTGATGGCTATACTTCTTATAATATGGCTCCATTACCTCTTTTTCTCATACTCACATTGTCAATAGTTTATGCTAATATAATAATAGGTTGCCTCTTTCTGAGTCCTGCATTATCACTAGTCACCACTCTGGTAATTTGCAGTATAGTTTTGTCACCATCACTATTTCCTGGGATAAGGATTAACACTATGTATCACATTACAATTGAGATGCACACAACAAACATTTTTATCATGTTCTAAAAGTGACCTCCCATCAAAATGGAAGATGGCATAACTCACTTAATGAAGGCTCTGACAAAGAAGCTCCTTTTCATAAAGTCTTTTAATGTCTACCTTTTTCTTCTTGTCCTGTGTCTATCTGCAAGAGTTTTTATTAAAGCAACATCAGCATTGGAAGAATGGTGAAAAGAGTTTTTGATATTGGTTTGCGGCAGAGGTCTGCAGTAAACAATGTAATAAATTTGAGCTGGAAAAATGGGATTCTACTCTAAATGCTGTGTGTGCTTGCATACAATAGGCAAGGTAAACAGGGAACAGCTTCCAAAATTCTTTATTGGCCACATGTAAATGGCAAACCAAAGAAAGGAGGGCTAGTGTTAAAGTCTGCCTCAACAACTACCCCCAGCATAATAAAACACAACAAACAGATTTATATGTTGTGTCACTAAAAGAAAAGGTGAAGCTAGTGACAGAAAATATTTTCCCTGGATACGTTTTAGAAAAACCTTCAAAGTGATCTCTAGAAGATTCAAAACCATTATGTTTACTTATGCAAGCCTTCCTTGACTTGTTTGTTTGTTTCATTTCACATTGAAAATATTAAAAACAAAACCTAATATAGTAAAGATCTCTAAAATGTGTTGTGCTAGTAAAATGAAGAAATGTTTGTTTTTGGTCATAGACAAGTGAAATCTGAGCAAATTTCCTTCTCATCTTTATTGAAAAATCTCTTCTCTATTAGGTTTTTCCCAAAACGAATTTGGAACAGTGAAGTATGAGAATTCAACTCTGACAAGAGAACACATCCATTCCAAAGTCACACAGCGAAGAAGAGTGGTTGTTATTGTAGGCCATAAAATCATAAACTATTAACTAATGAGGTCAACTTTGATCTTCTGCTTGATATATACAGTATTCTGAAGGCAGTGGACTCATCTCTTTGTCTATATCTGGCCATCTTGTGCCTGCTTATCTTCTTAGAGCAGTGATGTTTAAGCTATCTGCTGTGGAAGACTGGCACTGTTTGCTTCTAATGTGCCAGGAACTGGAACCATATTTGTTACATTGACTACAACTATTTATTTCTTTCCTGGAAACTCACTAGATAAGCACTGAACCACAGGCTGCCACTTTGAACAGCATTGCCTCTTACAGCACTGTCCACTTTATTTACAGCAGAAAGAAGCTTTTATTTTAGTATATAATATACATTAAGAACCTGCCCATTGCATTCTCTTTATTTCTTCACCCACATCCCCCATCTTCCCCACATTTCAGATACCTGTTTACTCTCTGAGGCTTCCTCTAGCCATTCTGACTCTTGGATTGACCCCTTGCTTGCTCAAGAATCCTGCTCCAACTTTTCCTTCTAAACAGCAATATTTTCTATTCATTTTACTTTATTTTCTTCATACAAATGCTCACATTTATTTTTAATGAAATTCCAGTAGCTGGCAAAATAGCTGGTCTATAAGTGTGCAATATTTTTAGGATCATGAAATTATTATTCTGTACATTACTTAGAATGAACACATCCACAAATACTACTCTTGCATGTGTTTGCAAAAATACTTTGATTATTAAATTCCTTCTGGTTGTTTTAGGTCTAAACTAAAGAAAAGACTTCCCTCTGAGGTCAACTAGCAATTAACTGAAAGGTTCTGATTGAATATATTATTGACTGCTCTCACATCAGGCAGCTTCCTGTTTATTATACCTTATGGGCTGTTTAGGTGCCAAGACATTAAACTGTCAATAATCTATTAATACAGGACAAACCCCCTACCCATTTCCCCCAACAAATGCTCACCTATTTAGAGGCATACTGAATGATACATTTCTCCACTATCTGAATTAGTTCTTTATGTTATTAAACCAAAATAATAATAAAGTCACAAATCAACAAATCTGATTGGCACTGTCCTTTAAAACTGACCTTTGTCAAGTACGCCAAGGGTGGGGATTATGTGACTCTCCCAGACTTTCTGATCTCTAGCAATGTTGGAGGGCTGCTAAAAGTTATAATTCAGCAACATCCAGAGCGCTGCATATTTCCCACCCCAGTCTGAATCTTATGTCTAGATCCAACTAGAGTAGACCAATGGAATAAAGAAAGTTACATAAGAATTTCCTATCAACCAACATTTGAGTCAATTGTTCTAATTTAGTTGGATGTGGTGATTGGATTCAGACTAAAGCAATCTTTCATCTTGCACAGTATATTGATAATTTTGCAAATGAGATCAATCAACTGCAAGAGTGTTCTGCAAGGTATTTTGATTCTTCAAGATACTACTCATTTGTCTACCTATGGCCTCGTTAATTCTGGTATCCATGAGCACGGCTGATATAATGGCATAATATTCTCCCAGCATCAATACAAGTCTCTGCCCTCGAGCTGATGCAGACAGTGCCACTGCCCTGTGCAGAACTTTCAAACTTTTATTTGGAATTTCCTGAGAAACTTGGAAATTTTTCAGTATTTTAATGACAAGTGAAGTGAAATTAAATGGACTGTGCTACTTTAAGCTTAAAATGGCTCTGCTCCATTTGCCGTATCTGTTTCCATTTCTGAACAATGAAAAGTTTCTTTAGGTTCAGATTGTTAGAGCAGTTCTATTGAGGAATAATGCCTCTCCCTTGCCCTTCACTAAGAAAAGGTTTGGCTAATAAAAAGGCACTGGTTTTTCATTTTTTCATCAACACTAAGAAGACACTAAGTTAAATTTAATTAACAATTTACAGTGAAGAGAGAAATAATTTAGAGGGGCTTGCGGATCTTTAGCATTCAAGTGTCTTAGAAAAAATACTCTACAAAGAAAAGTTCTAATGAATTTAATAGAGAAAAGCACTTTAATTAAATGCTGTCAAAGAGGATTGTATTAATGACTGTACACAGAGGAATTTAAAGCCAGCCAAGTATATTTAGCAAATAGGAACGAGGCTTTCAAAGGCTGTAACTATTTATGTTTCCGCGACTGCAATGCATCTAGATCACAGTGCCAAGCAAAACCAGTTATGTTATTAGATATAATTTTATTTATTGAGGACTATTAAAATTTCAAGTGCCACAGGGAATACTTTTTCACTTTCAAAATGGAACAAATGTATTTCCTGTTTGCATGAAGAGAAAATAGGGGAAGAAATAAATAATAAATAATGAATAGTAATAAGTACTTAGCACTTAAGTGTTCAAAGGCTGTCTCGCAAGATATTTTAAGGTCATATAGGAATTCTACCAAGTCTCTGTTTAGTGACATAATCAATTGGACAGTCATGTTTCAGTGAATATTAGACATCAAGAAGCAAAAAAAACCCCCTCCCCTTTTAAATAATATTTCTACAGTTATTATAGTGGGTTGCTGAAGCTTATTATTTGGAACCTGTGAATTATAGCAAATACACCAATAATAATAATAATAATAATAATAATAATAATAATAATAATAATAATAATAATAATAATTTAAAACTGTATTTATATACCGCTCCATCTCCTTGAGAGGATTCATGGTGGTTTCCAATATAATAAAAAAAAATTAATTGTCAAAAGGACACCATACAACAAGGTTAAACATAATAAACATAGTAAACATCATCATAGAACAAAAACAAACAATTCGACTTAAAAAAAAAAACCACAAAAATTAAAATCCAGTTCAATATACTCCATCAATGGGTTCAAAGTACCAATAACCAGAACTTCAAAGTGGACATTGTCAACTATAAGGGGTAGGCAAAGACTAGTAAACTACCTATAGTAAATTCATTTTTATTCCGGCAGTTACACTTTTTCAGTGTTATTTATTAAATATCCTGCCCATCTATATCTTATATCAAGTCATAAAAATAGGATTTGCTCATAACTACCAAGTTGTCCAAAGTGACAACTATGAATCTGAAGCATTAATATATGTTTTTAAAATAACCATTGTTCAGTGAGTGAAATCCAAATAATGATAAGTATTACTAACACAAGACTATGGACATTTCAGAACAGTATACATAGTGCTATACATTCTAGGTTTGACTTATGAATACAAAAATATGAAACTTTGCACACAAATCCATTAAAATATAAATAAATATCACTGTTTTTTTTAAAAAAATGAATGCCACTAATATGAAGCTACCATATTTCCTCACATAAAAGTTGCATCCCCATTTGGAGCTGATATTTCCTTCCTCCTTTCTCCGAAAGCAAAGCAGTTTAAAAACTATAAAATGGAAGTCTGTGACACTTCACTCTTCTCTCCTCCCTCGCCTCTCACTTCTCTCCTTTTGGGACAACTTTTGTGTCTTTAAGGCGTTTCAAATCCTTTAAGGAGTTTCACATTTTTACGGCTATTGGGACAAAAATTGCTACACTTGGAGGACACATTTACCACTGCAAGCCCACCAAGTTTCAGAATGTTTGAGTCATCCGCTGATTTTTAAAATTTTCTTAAAGTTCTTCAAATCTTATTTTTAAAAAACCCAAAAAAGTATCCCGTGGGAGAATCTGATTGAGATTCAGTAGTACCTCTCCCTCTGGCTTTCACTCCCCTGAAACCTGGCCACTTGACCCAGCAGCACCCACACCATGGCCAAACGTCATTGTGTGTGTGTGTGGTTTATATATGTATGCATATATTTATTATTATAACTTTTTTATATTGGGGAGGGAAGAGGCTCAGGCTTCTTGCGTGAGAGAAGGAATGCACACAGACAGAAGCCATAAGAAAAATGCAATAGTCAAAGAGGTGAACAACAAACAACTTGCAGGGGCTCAAGGGAGTCAGGCTATCCCAGGAATGGACAAATGTCAGCCCTTCACGTGTTTTGGACTTCAACTCCCACAATTCCTAACAGCCTATCTGCTGTTATCCCCTCCCTTCACTAAACCACCTCAATATTTAACAAACATCCCCCAAATGCCCTTTCACAGCCCCCCCCAAACACACACCCAGTGTCACTTCCCTAGTTCCATCTTGTCTCCTGTGTCATAGCAACATGATATGCTAATTATATATATATATATATATATATATATATATATATATATATACACACACAATAATTTATAAATATATAATATATTGTATATACTTATAATATTGATAATAATATTATAATGTAATACAATATTATACAAATAATAATACAATATAATGATATTAATTACATATTATATATTATATATTAAATGTAATATTACTAATAATATTACCATATAATGATATAGTACAATATAGTAATTTATTGCTTATATTGTGCTATGCTAATAATAAATTGTATGTACATTTGATTTGCAAGCCGCTCTGAGTCCCCTTCGGGGTGAGAAAAGCGGGAAATAAATGTAGCAAATAAATAAATAAAGAAATAAATAAATAGTGAAATATTTTTTAAAACAAGGACTGAAAGATATTAAACTACAATGAATGGTTCCCCAGATATTTTTAGTCTTCAACTTCCAGAAATCCTAACAGTTGGTAAACTGGCTGGGATTTCTGGGAGTTGTAGGCCAAAAACGTCTGGGGACCCCAGGTTGAGAACCACTGAACTAGCACATGATCTTTCTCTCTCAACAGCCAGGACACCACAGAAAAATGGAGGACCAGCTTGGCTAAAAAACACGTGAGCGTCCTTCTTCTGATTGGCTCAGCCAATGTGACTCAAAGAGAAACCCCATGTGCACAAGTGGCTGCCACTCAGTGCTCCACATGTAGATGAAAGAAACAGAAAGCAGCTGTTTTCAGCCATTGTGTTTTGTTGTCCTCCCCCCCCCCCCCAAAAAAATGGCCGTGCCGTCCATACCATTATGGGCGATTCAGCGCCTGAAATGCCAAATAATCCAGAGCCCATTTTGAAAAACAAAATGGTGTTCAGCCCTATTACAGAGAAGATTGTGGGGGGGGGGGGGGAGTAGATGGGGAAAAGTAGCATGTATGTCACCTCACCATTTCATTAATGGAAGTGAGCAGAAAGACAGTGTTGAGTTCACCCCAAGATAGCATTATAAGGGTTATTTTTTTGGGGGGGGGGAGGCATGATTCTAGTTGGTGGCTTTGGCATCTACATTCTTAAAATATCTTGGGATCAGCACAGTACACAAAATACTTTTTAATACAAAGAAGTTTTCTGTATTTCATTGAGAGGTTACAGATATAGAACACAGTCTCAAAAAGTGACAAAAATATTTTTTTTGTCTGGGAGACATTATCTATAATTTTCAGGACAAAATGAAATTTAAAATATACAGTATTGAAGTAAGGAAGTTGAATATTTCTCCTCTGCCCAATGTAAGCTATACTATGATTATTATGGAGTTATTCTTAATAGAAATCGGCAGCATTCTCTAGCCACATTAGGCAGCAGAGTTAAACAGAAACAGCTGAAATGACATGATAGGTAGGTTTGGCTTCAATAGTGGCTTTCCACTGCAATTGTAATAACTATCTATCATCACAAACTCTACTGGATATCTCAAAGGCAAATATAAAGGGCCCCACTGCCCATAAAGTGTAGCTTATTGGTTTTGTCAAAATGCATGCAATACTTACAGGATCAAGAGTTTTAAGCTTCTATAAATTGTCATAAAATGTCCAAATGGTGCTTATTTAAAAGTAAAGTGGTCAAACATTCATTAAAATGAAAACCACAGTGCATAGCCACATCTTTCTCCATGGCAAAGTATCAATTTCCAAAAAAAGAAGAAAAGAAAAAAACATGGCAACTGAACTATAGAAAGGAAGCTATGTTTTCACTTTGAGGATTTTACTTAATTGTATGTACCTTCAACTAAAATGGCTGCAATTTGTTGAGACCTCAAATACCTTCTCTCAAAATATTTTAACTGGACCACTCAATTAAGTAGTGCAAATACTGTTATCAAATCTTGACAATATTATTTTGTGGGTATATTAGTCACAAAGCAATAATTTGGAAAGGCATTTTTAAAGACAAGGGTCATGCCAGGCAAACTGGAACTTAAAAGAGGGTGATCCTTTAGGAAAGGAAATATTTATGTCTCCCTAACCCTCAAGAGTGAGTCATATGTATTA
The DNA here is from genome assembly GCF_035594765.1 of Anolis carolinensis. Lineage (NCBI taxonomy): Eukaryota > Metazoa > Chordata > Lepidosauria > Squamata > Anolidae > Anolis > Anolis carolinensis. The sequence goes on along the minus strand of NC_085841.1, from coordinate 189,782,925 downwards.
GAACGTATTAGGCAACATTAAACTAAAAGTATATCTTAAATTGGCATTTTAATCTGTTGCTTTTTTCCACTGTACACTTTTAATTGTATAACCATTTCATGCATTGTATTCTTAAACATTTTGTTAATTATAACACAAGTGAGCAAACACTGAAGATTTCTCTGGCTGTTTGTGTTTAAAAAGCCATCTGTATAACTTAGGACTCGTGAAGTCAAAGTGATTAAAATAATGTTAATCATAACTATATTCTATCCACCTCCATTACATATTATTCAGCTTAGGACTGTTATACAATGTTTTGACATGGACAGTTTAATAGAGGTTTGAGGAATTTGTGGTATAATCTTTATTGGGGCAAAAGGTTTCTGCATATGGAGTTATTGCCATTACTTCCCCCCAAAAACCATATATATTGTGGTGCCACAATTTCCATCCCATTTTGTTTTCGTTCTTGATGCCTGAGCACATTGAGTAAAACTTGGGAAGCATTCAGGTATTATCTCCAAAATCAAAAAAAGAGTACTGATTTGCTTATTTATATCATACAATAGGCATTTCTATGTAATCCTGATCTAGCCTTAATCCAGTGGTTCTCAACCTGTGTGTCCCCAGATGTTTTGGCCTTCAACTTTCAGAAATCCTACCAGCTGGTAAACTGGTTGGGATTTCTGGGAGTTGTAGGCCAAAACACCTGGGGACCCACAGGTTAAGAACCACTGCTCTGGTCAAATGGTGATAAATAGCGTGCGTTATCTGTAGATGTATCTTCAAACTTCCACTTGCCTATCATTTCAGAATGAATAACAAAGTATATGTTTTGATAATTTAACCTATTAGATTGACAATTGACACTGTATCACTGGTTCCAAACAGCTTTTGGAAAAGACAAATTATTGTGAATTCAGAGCTAGACAGATCAAAGGACAAAGTTAATGTTATGAAACTAGTGACATTCCCAACATAGTGCCACATTGTAAAAAAAATAGTAAAAGTTACAGAGATTAGCTTTGATTCTTTATGGGGACGATATTAGCAGATTGGTTCCTTTTCTAAGAGATGACTGATATTGAGAAGAGGACCTGGGATATTGTGCAGCACAATGGCTAGGGCACTGAGCAATAAATAAATACATTATTTAAGAACAGTATCAGACAAATGCTACTGTAATGGCAGAACAGAAAACAAAAGTAATGTATTTTCTTTAAAAAGCTGTTCAGTCTCACACTCTCTGACACGTATTGTGCTAAATTCTGCTACACTAAACAAGAAATACATATAAACTAAGACTGCTGCATACTGTCAATATAATTTCATCAAACATAACAATGCTCAGTATTGTACTTTGCAGACAACATAATGTAATTACTACATTATTCAAGCAATTCTCTTTCTCTTTTCAAAAATAATTTGTTTGATCCAGGTATTTTGACCCCAGTCTTGTTCAAATTCAAATATTCATTGTGCTACATAATTGTTTAATTCATTCTCATCCTTAGTTTATAATTGCATATATGCATGTGCTACTCCCTCTTCTGATTACAGTCCTGTGGCAATGCCATTTGCCAAGGAAAGCTGGCCGTGACCTATGTTCATTGATATCTCCTGCTAAGGAATTGTCTATTCTGTTGGCTCTGAAGTATTTCTCTCCCCCTCCCCTTCCATCCAAGCATATGCACCAATAACCTCTACCTATTTCTAGTAAACCAAAATTAGTATAACAAAATAATTTTAAAATTAACTGTGCAGTACAGGGAACCTGGATACTTGGAGATAAACACTGGGGTAAGTGTTACGTTGATAGAGGGGAGGGGCCAGGGGATTGTGCCCATATCACAATGTAAACATATAAGTGGGAGGAAAGAGCAGTTGATAAGGAGGATGATTGCAGGAACATGTACAGTATATAGCTGCTCCCATTTTCTCAAAGAGTTAATGTTCCTGTTTTTCTCAATTACTGGGAATAAAAATCAAGTTATGTTTCTTGATAACTAGAAAATTGTTATCATCACTAGTGAATGCTCACTTCAAGTCCTTAGTGTCTCTTCACTGGAGTTCCTCACTTCCTAGATAATAAATCATTTATTTTGAGGAGGAAGTGAAGAGTAAAGAGTAACACTCCCACATGCCATCACGAGAAGTACTGAAAAGCTCCCACCATCCTTAGTTCAAAGAACAACCAGTGCACAGGAGACACTATAGTGTGTAGATTTGTGGATTTCCCCCCAACGAACAGTAGCTGACATTTGGTACAACACCAAAATTTTTGTTATATTTGGGATGGCTGGATGAAGCAGCAGAAGTAATATATTTCTTGTAACAATTTACAAGAAAGTTCAGTATATATTTTTTCACAAATTAAAGCCAATTAAAAAGTCACTTAGATAAAACAATTCAAATTGCATTTAAAATAATTTAAAAATCAAAAGCTTAGCATGAACTACATTAAAAACACTCTTCTACCACACAATTTAAGAACCATGGTATGCGAAATTAAAATGCCACTGAAAATTATGAAATGCTGAAACAAAAAGCCTCAACAATCCTTAGTGGGTGAACTCAAGGTCACAATGTACTGGACTGAACTGCTTTTATTTTGTTTTACTTTGTTAGTTGTATCATTTTTTTCCTGGGGTACCACCTCTGAAATCAGGAAAATAACGTATCTTAGAATGAACGACAATAATTACTAGTAGTAACTGTAGCAGTAGTACAGATTCAGTGCAGTATGGTGGTTTGAATGTTTGACTTGACTCAGAGAGACTGAAATTCAAATCCCCATTCAGCCATGGAAACCCACTGAGTTCTCCTGGGCAAGTCTCATTCTTTCAGCCTTAGAAGAAGGCAATGATCAAACCCTGTCTGATCTATCTTGCCAAAAAAAAAAAAAAAACCCTTACACAGGCTCACCTTGCAATTGCCAAAAGTCAGAAACAACTTGAAAGGCACACAACAATTCCTACTTCGACTCTGTACCCCTTGGTAGCATTTTTCACTTCACCAGGAAAGGAAACAAAATGCATCTCAAAGTTTTCTTTGATGTTCTTTATACATCTTGCAATGTTGCAACAACTCCAACATAGCGGAACCTGATACTGTAGACTAGTTGTTCTCAACCTGTGGATCTTCAGGTGCTTTGGCCTACAGATCCCAGAAATCCCAGCCAGTTTACCAGCTATTAGGATTTCTGGAAGTTGAAGGCCAAAACATCTGGGGACCTACAGGTTGAGAACCACTGCTGTAGACAAATATACTGGGTTGAGAAGGAACAACACTTACATCTATGCATATTAGCATGGTGTACTGTTTAACAAACTCTTTTTAAGTATTTCAGCTACTGATAAAGCTATGCAACCTAAAAATATGAAAGAACTTTTAAGAACTTTTAAAATACAACAGTTTTTGGGAAGAAGGTTTTCTTCTTTTTTTAACTTATTGTGTATATTTTTATTGGTTTTGTTTTTGTCCTGATGTTCTATATTTTATCATTGTTTGTATTTTGATTTTGCTGTAAGCCGCCCCGAGTCCCCTTCGGGGGAGATGGAGGCGGGATACAAATAAACTTATTATTATTATTATTATTATTATTATTATTATTATTATTATTATTATTCTTTGAACAGAGAAAATATTAGATAGATTAACTTTTGCTACAACTTGAGTTAATAAGGGTCCTCAACTAGAATCTTCAACATGAGTGCAAGCAAACAAACATAAATTTGATCCTTGAAGTCATTGACTCTTTTTCATGTCTAGTGCTATGTATCATAAATACAAAGTCAGTAACAGGATTTGAAATATGTTAACAAACACAGGAGGCAGGGCAGATAGACACAACAATACCTAAAGTGCAATTTTCCCAAAGGAAAGCTGTAATGTATCAAGTGTACTGGAGAATCCCCAGAGTTTTGCTATATGTAGCTGCCAGCTTGTTCTAGATAGTCTTCTTCATTTTTATACTTTGATTGTTATAAATAATTAATTCAAGGTTTTGTAACTTGCTGACAACTACAAAAGCATCACACTCCAATACAGTGTAATGTGTCACTAAGAAACTACATACACTATGCAAAAAAGTGCTCAAGAATTTCAAAAGTAGGCTAAACGTTCAAGGTCAACCTTTAAATAAGCCTACTTCTAAAAGAATACCCACAGCTTTCATTATAGCCAACTACTTATCATTTGAAATTGAATTTCTATAAGATATCTTGAATCATCGCTTTAAGTTAAATAAGGGTTAGGGAAACAATTACTCTAACCCTTATTTAACTTACTACATTGACTAATGGAAAATTGAAATATGTGTGGTCTTAACACTTTATATTTTCAGTTTTTTCCATTGTTATTTCAAAACTGGCTAATATGAAATTTTAAAAACTAAAACCAAGTTTCTTTCCTTGTGTAAGTTTTTTTTAAAAAAATTGTAAAAGTCACTCAGATAGTGAGGAAGAGATGCAATTGTAAAACATGTTTACTAACATCTAGCTGTGTTTGTAACTACCCACATGCACATGCATCCTTTTTTAACACAAGCATGATCCTTACAGAAACACAATGGGGAATCCCTACAGTGAACATGACACTAGATGTTTCATGCTTTTACATCTGGAGAGTGGTGACACAGTCATATTTTTTCTCTTAATAGGGAATGACAAAACACAGGATAAGTGTAGGACAAAAAATTATTTACAAAGGGCAACTGACCTGTACAGGTTCAGTGGTAATCTGGACAACATGCTGCATGCGTTCACTGTGATGATGCCTGGACTCTTCTTCATAGATTGCATCCCTTTCATGCTGGGGAAGACTCAGGAAGCGTCGGATGGTACACAGATTTTCCCAGAGTGTACGATTTTCTGGACTTGGGTTTTCTTTCCATCGGAGCAACTCACAAAGCCAGCCCTGAAGTGAATAGTCAGAATTGTGGATCTGTTAAGTACTAGTGAGCCGGTGAACACTGCAATTGTCAGGTTCTATTGGAAAAGCTCTACTTCTATTGTTCCACTATTATGTACTACATGTGGCATCTTCAATTCCAGCTTCTCATTTGGGATAGCTTACATAAAAGTATTAGAACATGTACTATGCATGTTAGTTTTGACATTGTAATACTACTGCAACTCAAATAGTGCATTTACCTATAGAGTTGGCACTGATCCAAATGGGGCAGTACAGGCACAGCTTGCCAGATTCTTGTCTGGATGCCAGGCACTAAGCACCCAAACTGAAAATTCATACAATTAACACTTTTTGAACATATCTAGTTGGAGCACAACTAAATTCCCTGGCAAGGGAGCAACAGAATAGGGGTCTTATGCTTATGTTATCAGTTATGAATTAACATATGCTTATTATGGAAAATACTTTTTCCCCACATAGGATCAAACTAGAAAGAATCCATTAATTGAACTTTTCAGGGAAACATTTGATCTTCCCCTAATAAGAGCACTAACATTTCATCATGACATCAATGGACAGGGATATTGCCTATGCCCTCATTAAACAAAAAGAGCAATATAAACTGTAAGGCAGAAAGATAGTATTTTTGTTAATGGGTGAAAAATTATCTGAGATCCAGCCATTTGCATGTATAGAGAGCAAGTGTGCTAATTCTCAATGGATTTTAGGTACATTATACATCTGCAATGCATGGTTGCTCATACCTGCAAACAGCTGTCTCTTATAGCAATGATTGAATCATCCTTTTTAGTGATTTTACAAGTGAAAACTCAGTGCGTGAAAAAAAATTCCCAGCAACTGCTAAGTCAAATAGCTTGAGAGCTTTATAGCCCATAATTTCAAGTCAGTGCTCAGGTTTTTGGCAGCTTGAACCCCACCCAGACAAAGTTCAAGTATATACCTCCAAATATCATGTCCTGTGTTAAGAAACATTTAAAATATTTTGCTTTCTTAAGGTTGGAAATGTTTTCTTTCAATGCTACAGAGATAGCTAAGCCCTATGGTTTGTCACATAGCCAAAGAATCACTGAGAGATTGTAGTAACGCAGAAACTTAAAAGCCAGGGACAAGTCCTGATGCAAGGTGGTATTAAAACCTCATATGATCTCATGTCATTGTCTGCCTAAGTCTCCACTGTGTCTTCTGCCTTTACTCCCTTCCCTTGCAAAAAAGGAGGGGGGAAAAGAAAAGAAGGAAAAGGCGAGATTTGATTATCTCCGCTGCATCAGCCAAGACAGCAACACCAGCTGTTCTCATTGTGCAGCCTCTTCCTCACGGCCTACATGTTAATAACCTGATCATTCCATTTTCTCCTTCAACTGCCGGCTGCAGCACAGCGAAGAGACAAAACCCCCGGCCCATCTGCAGCAGCTGTAGGCACTGAACTGTGAAGCCACTGGGGATTTATAAACTAATCTGTAACACAACACTGCCTTGTTTTTACAAGTGAGAGGCCACATTTGTGCAGACCTGATCTTTTCTTGCAATAAGCTAGGAGTGAAGGGAAATGAAAAGAAGATATCTAATTATTTCTTTGAGTAAATATCTGTATTTACTCTTTTCAATGGTATGTGAGTAGTCACAGAGTCAGTTGACCCACACAAACAGTTTCTTCCTCTCACACCAAATTCTGTGTCTATTTAATAACAATTTAGAACCAGAACAAAGCCAAGAACAAAAAATACCCCTCTTAGCTCCAAAGTGTTTTCTCAGGGGTTCCTCTTCAAAAAGGAAATAATTTTTGAAATGTAAAATAAACCATCTGTGGGGGAAAATAAGCTTGTATTTCTACATCCTTTTTACAGATCCAAATAAACCTCCAATAAACACTTTCAAGTACTTCAAGTAGGTATGGTTAAAACACTTCCCAAAAGAAAGTGTAGTGCAAGACCTATATTTTTTTCTCTCCAGAAAGCTGTTTTTAAAGGACAAGAAAATTCCTATAGCTGTTCAAAGTCAATGGTTTGAGTGATGTAGATCCAAAGATTTACTGGTCTGTTTGAGGATGTGCTTGCATTTTCGGAAGTCTCAGCTTGAAAAGCGACGAGTGACAGCTGACTGCCACCATCTCTGCTTCTGATCTTGGAATATGGTATACAACACTCAGCTGCATTTGATGGATAAGCTCTGCTATAATCTGCACTCATTACAGTCACTTAGCCTGACACTACAGGCCTCATTATGGACTCCGTGCTCTCTGCCATTAGTCTTGAGGAAGTATAGCGCTTCATTTGCCAAGCAACATGCAAGGTCCTGACCGGAGAGCTATTAAGGAGAGAACTAGACTGCAGTGTGACCATGTGTGCAGACATGAGCAAACCAAATTAATTTCTGGCAAAAGGAGTTACCAGGCAAAGATCCCATACTCAGGACACCTGAAAATGTCTCGATTCCCCAGTGGACATGAGCTAATGGCATGTTTAGCAGCGCTCAGCTTTGAAGGTGAATCACATTCCTGTTACTTAGGGAAATATTAATCCAGTTTCCCCAGAAACTCTTTGCTTGGGTGATCAGATTAAGGGATCCAGCTTTCTCTCTCTCACACACACACACACACACCAGCAGGGCCCAAGAAATCTGTGATACTTCACAGCCTCAGACATATTGCACCATGTATACCCAGCTGCTACAATAATTAGCTTATGAATGTATCAGCTGGTTCTCCAATTTTTATAAATAATAACCAACCTATGGAGCAGAAAGACTTTCATGAGCCTAATATCAGCAAGAAATTGCCAAGGCCCCCTAACTGTAACATCATTGTGCTAAATGCCCTCTTCATGCTTGCAGTTTTATACAACTGGGCCTCCCTGTGATGCCATTTATAAATATTTATTTGGCATCAGCAATGACAATTCATTTGTGTCAGCATCTCACAACAGCTATTATTTGTTTTCTCCCTGTTTCACAGTCGATTTGTACACATACCTACAACAAATCTATTCCTCATCCTTTTATTCCAACAGCCATTCGCCCATCTAACAAATAGGTGTTAAGTACCAGTGCTATGAGCACAAGAGAAAATATCAAGCAACTATATGTCCCATCTTTTACTGAAACACATAATATCCAAACAAACAATTACAGTAGAGTCTCACTAATCCAAGCCTCGCTTATCCAAGCCTCTGGATAATCCAAGCCATTTTTGTAGTCAATGTTTCCAATATATCATGATATTTTGGTGCTAAATTCATAAATACAGTAATTACAACATAACATTACTGCGTATTGAACTACTTTTTCTGTCAAATTTGTTGTATAACATGAAGTTTTGGTGCTTAATTTGTAAAATCATAACCTGATTTGATGTTTAATAGGCTTTTCCTTGATCAGTCCTTATAATCCAAGATATTCGCTTATCCAAGCTTCTGCCGGCCCGTTTAGCTTGGATTAGTGAGACTCTACTGTACCACCAAAAGAAGTATTTATGCACTGTGTAGGGTCCTCCCACCCACGCACACACCATTTAAATAATCTTAGCGTGCCATTCAAGAAAGTTTTGCAGTACCAAGCAAAAAAAAGTGTAAATGTCAAATAAAACAGTGACAGATGACAGTATTCTCTGTTGAATAGCACCGTTGCTTCGTGCATGTTCAATGAGAACTCATGAATTATTAATAAATAAATCTCCTTTTTCTGTTAAAAAAAACCCTCAAGAAGTTGTGTTATTTTATTCAAGGAGGTGGTGGCACAGGAACTCCATGTATGTTACACAGAGCATTCCAAGGGAATTATTTCCATGTAAGAAATGCTGATACAGAATTTCATGTGGATGGAGGTGTTTATGTTGGCTACAGGCTTTTGATTAACATTACTGGTAGCAGAATTCCAAGGAATGATGAGAATTGGTCCAGTACACTAAAGGGCAATGTATGTCAAATTATCATCTTGTAAGATGTTACGCAATAAAATATTGGGTCTAAGACCCCTTTCACACAGTTGAATAAAATCCCACATTATTTGTTTTGAACTGGACTATATGGCAGTGTGGGCTCAGATAACCCAGTTAAAAGCAGATATTGTGGGCTATTCTGCCTTGATATTCTGGGTTATATGGCTGTGTGAAAGGGCCCTTAGTGGCTCAGTACTGTCAGTCAGCATCTTTCATAAGCAAATAGTCCCAGTTCAATCAAAAGCTTTCCAATTAATAACAGATTAATTTGCTACATTCTGAAGCAGTATTTTCAGACATAGCTATTTGGGTTAGCTTTTAGTGATAAAGTTAAATAAGGGAACCTTCACTTATTGTAAAATGGCTTAAGCTAAGCAAAAGTAACTTGGGTCAGTGGCAGGATGACTAGTCATTAGGAAGTTATTTGGAAGCTGCTATTCACTTGCTAAAGGACATCATATGTCACTTGTTTTGGTTTTTGTATTCTGTTAATAGGCTTTACATTATTAATAGTGGCACTTTGGGGCACGTTTATTATCATATACAGGGTAAAACAATAGATGGCAAAATATGCTTCCAGTTTCTTCTTTAAATATTCTTATTTAGGGGGGGGGGGGAAATAAACATTGTCCCTAATAAATATTTCTTGTACAGCTGAACAGAAGTTTTAGTTATGACGGCAAGGGTTTTCACTTGCATTTTCATTTGTACACAAAACTGTTTGTTATATATATATTTAAATACCTGGTTACAATTGCATGTTTGCCACATTTTACCAGAGAGCATGAGTATTTTCTGCCTCTTTATCAGATGGGTTTCACATAGCAAAAGACAGGTAATCTTTACAGGGAGTAAACCTTCCTGAGAGCCAGCATGGTGTATTAGTTTGACTCTCCATGACTCTGGAGACCAAGGTTTAAATCCCTACTCAGCCACTGAAAACCATTGCACCTACCAAGGGAGTATGGCTTTGGGCAAGTCATCAAGCCATAGAGGAAGGCAAAGGCAAACCTCCTCTGAGCAAATATTGACAAAAAAAAAAAAAACCTCCACTATAGGGTCATCTTTGGGTCACCGAATGTCAGAAACAACTTGAAGGCAGAAAAAACAACATTGTGTTGCTCAATAAACATATGAATTTAAGTTTAATTGACTTTTTATCATGTCAGAAGTGACTTGAGAACATACTGCAAGCCGCTTCTGGTGTGCGATAATTGGCCATCTACAGAGACGTTGCCCAAGGGACGCCCAGATGTGTTGCTGGGAGGCTTCTCTCGTGTCCTCACAAGCTAGATCTGACAGATGGGAGCTCACCCCATCTCGCAGATTCAAACCGACAACTTTCAGGTCAGCAACTCAACTTTCAGGTCAACAGTTCAGCCGGATTTAAGGGTTTAACCCATTGCACCACCGCAATACTGGTAACACTGTAGCTTGCAGATAAAAAAAGGTCAACAAAGAAAGAAAAAAAGGTTATCCTCATTTTTGAGCTATCTAAGGCCTCTCTACACAGCTGTATAAAATCAACATTATATGTTTTGAACTAGATTATATGGCAGTGTAAACTAAGATAATCCAGTTCAAATCAGATAATGTGAATTTTCTGCTTTGATAACCTGGATTATGCAGCAGTTTAGAGGGGCCCCAAATGTCTTAGCCTTTTTATTTCTACAGCTACGTCAGATAAAGTAGTCAAGAAAAAATATATATTAAGGTCTCTATCAAAAAGCATCTAGTATTGTTTTCAATGTGTTGGAAACTGTTTTGAGCCCCATCACCAGAAGAATACAAAACACAAACAAGATAAATGCAGAAATACAGAAACCCCATAAGATGCTGTATGCAGACACTGATCAGAAAATTGTTCAGAAGCTAGCAGGACCTAGGTTCAACCCAGGCTCCTTCTACACTGCCATAAAATCCCGATTATCAAGGCAGATAATCCATATTATCTGCTCTGAACTAGATTATATGAGTCTACACTGCCATATAATCCAGTTCAAGGCAGAAAATCTGGATTTTATATGGCAGTGTAGAAGGGGCCTTAGGCCCCTTCCACACAGCTAAATAAAATCCACATTGAACTAGATTATATGGCAGGGTGGACTCAGATAATCCAGTTCAAAGCGGGTACTGTGGATTTTCTGCCTTAATATTCTGGGTTAGATGGCTGTGTGGAAGGGTCCTTAGTATAGCATGTAATAGGACCCATCAAGGCATTTGTTTTCTGAATTTTGGAGGGTCTCTTTCTTGTTCCATTATGTTATTATGGGAATGTTCCTGTTTTCACTTTATCAGATATATCACTTTATCAGTTCTAAATGGTTATACTGTTTTTGCTCAATGGAAAAGACAGACCAAGCCAGAGGATGTTAAAGGAGAGCTATTCCTGAAATAGCTTGATGTATTTCAATTAGAAAAGATTTATATCTTTCTTCGGAGTCTGTAAGAAAAAAAACAATACACATCTTTTCTGGACAGAATGTGTTGGGGTAGTTTTAAGAACAACATCCATTGTCAACATCCTCAGATTTTTTTTCCCTTTTGCATTAGATTCCACTGGATTATAGTTTCTTTTCTTTTTGAAGTAACAGCTTTTCCATCCTTGTTCTTTTTGAAGTTCAGATTCCTTTTTGAGAGTGCAACACGTAAAATATTATAAACCTTGTTCTGATTTGGTTGTGAGAATGTATTGCTATGCTCTGAAGCATCACTCATTGAAAAAAATGCAGAAGAGTTTTCTACAGTACCAGAAGAAAACCTACAATGATCACAGAGCTCATACTACAAATGCCTCCAGAGTAGCAACATGCTAACATAAATAGTGCAAGAAAGACTCAGAGGTGATTTGAACTTGATGTGTGGGGAGAAAAAAAACACGAGCATTGAGACTTGAGTAATCTGAAAAAGAAGCTAAGCTTTATTGCAATAATAGCAAGGTTATTGGAAAGCTGAAGGGCATTGATTTTAAGACCACTGACAACGTTCTACCAATTAAGCAATGCTCATAATGGAAGCAAGAAATAAGTTGCCCAAGGTATTTTGTATTGAAAGGTTGCTTGTTTGGGACGCTTATCACCACTGATAAACATACATCTACTTGAAGAATATAACTTCAGCATTTAATTCATTGACCTTAAGCACCATTTGTTTAGTGTGATGTTCTTTTCGCTTCTTTTTTTCAAAAATTGTGTGTTTCTGCATTGACATTTTGCAGGGATTCTACAAAATACATGAATAGGCAAATGAAGTGGTTTTAGTGTGAATGATTCAATGTATATGTTAAAGGATATTTCCACACCCACAACTTCAATGCAGAAAAATGTCAGCATCTGTGACAAAAAAATTGCAACGTATGATGTAAATCTTAAAAAAATTCTAACTATGCTATTTGCCATATAAAGATTGCTTCCCAATTCTGTTCATTGAAAACCCGCTAAAACAATAATTCAGTAGGAATTTACTCTTTATGGAATTGAAAAATCAGAGCAGCACAAAACCAGTCGGGTAGTATTCTGAACTTTTTCTTTAGCCAAGAAGTTTGTATTCTATAATGTCATCAAATGCCCATTAAAATAAAGATCCTAGTGATTTAAAACAAATCAGACAAAACAGTTGAATTGACATTGATGTGTTCTGCAATGAATCTTAATGAAATCTTATAGATGTAGTGTTCTCTGTGCTCCTCCCCTCACCTCCCTTCCTTACCTTTGAACCCACAATATTCTGCAATATAATATTTGGGGAAGTTTTCTCACTAGTTTTGCAAACTATTCTTTGGACTGCAATCCGGTTGAACCATGATGTTTTCGGTATCTGAATTTCGGTGGACCTGCAGATCTGTTTTCACGAGCCTGCTGAAAATGGCCGCTATCCGAAAAGCCGTTTTTGGTACACAGCTGAAAAATGTGGGAAAATCCACAAAATCTCAGGCTCCCCTTCCTGCCATCTTTAGGGCTATCGGGATAAAAATGGCAACACTTGGAGGATACATCTAGCACTGTTAATCCCTGAAGTTTCATAATGTTTGGATCATCCCAATTTTAAGAAAATTCTCAACTTTCTAGAAATAAAATCTTTTAAAAATTCTTAAAAAGGTATCCCCACTGGCTACTCCTTATAACTTCTCCAGGAGAAGGAGCAGGGCACCATTCCTCCCTGCCAAAACTGTCAAAGATGCAGTTCCACATCACACAGCCCACTATTACACTTTCTTTACTAATAAAAATAACGACTTCTTCCAAACCTTTTGCATTTCTCATTCTCACAACATACTGGAAGTGGTCAGCCACCATCCACAAGCAAGCAAACAGCATGTTCCCTTAATAGAAAAACACTCCAGTATGATCCGCTGGGGGGGGGGGAACATTTAATAATGAATTGTGGGAAATCTAGCCATGTTTGGAAAAAGACCCAATGTTTTTGAAGCAGTGCTATCATTTTGAGTCTTGTACAGTTCACAATCTGAATGCAACCTGTTGTCCAGAGGGCTGCACCATATAGATCCAGCTTTCTCCAGGGATTTGGAAAATATTTTAGGTTACTAGATGGCAAGATGACAAAGAGGGCAAGGATCTAACAGAAGCTGAAGAGATCGAGAGAAGGTGGCGAGACTATACAGAAGATCTGTATAGGAAATATAATATCGGGGATAGCTTTGACAGTGTGGTGAGTAAGTTAGAACCAGACATCCTGAGGTTAAATGGGCCTTAAGAAGCATTGCTAATAACAAGACACCAGGAGACGGGATCCCAGCTGAACTGTTTAAAATCTTGAAAGATGATGCTGTCAAGGTGATGCATGCCATGTGACAGCAAATATGGAAAACAGAATGACCAACAGATTGGAAAAAAATATTTTATATCCCCACACCAAAAAAGGGAAAGGTTAAAGAATGCTCAAACTTTCATACAGTGGCACTTATTACACATTTATTTATTTATTTATTTATTTATTTATTTATTTATTTATTTACAGCATTTATATTCCGCCCTTCTCACCCCGAAGGGGACTCAGGGCGGATCACATTACACATATAGGCAAACATTCAATGCCTTTTAACATAGAACAAAGACAAACAAACATAGGCTCCGAGCAGGGCTCGAACTCATGACCTCCTGGTCAGAGTGATTCGTTGCAGTTAATTGCACTGGCTTGCTCTCCCGTCTGTGCCACAGCCCGGGCGCAGCCTGGAGCAAGAACTTCCAGATGTACAAGCTGGGTTTAGAAAAGGCAGAGGAACAAGAGACTAAATTGCCAATATCCGTTGGATAATGGAGAAAGGTAGGGAGATTCAGAAAACCATATATTTCTGTTTAATTGACTATTCTAAAGCCTTTGACTGTGTGAATCATAATAAGTTGTAGCAAGTTCTTGGTGGTATGGGGATACTAATTCACCTTGTCTGTCTCCTGAGGAATCTGTATAACGACCAAGTAGCAACAGTAAGAACAGACCACGGAACAACAGACCGGTTCAAGATTGGGAAAGGAGTACAGCAGGACTGTATACCCTATCGATTCAACTTATATGCAGAACACATCATGCAATGTGCAGGGCTTGATGAATCCAAAGCTAGAGTTAAAATTGTTGGAAGAAACATTAACAACCTTAGATATGCAGATGACACTACTTTGATGGCTGAAAGTGAGGGGAACTGGGTTGCAGTTAAACATCAAGAAAACCAAGATTAAGGCAACCAGACTAATTGATAACTGGCAATAGAGGGAGAAAACATGGAGGCAGTGACAAACTTTTTATTTCTAGTCACAATGATTACTGCAGATGCAAACTGCAGCCAGGAAATCAGAAGACGTCTACTTCTTGGGAGGAGAGCAATGACCAACCTCAATAAAATAGTAGAGACATCACACTGGCAATGAAGGTTCACGTAGTTAAAGCAATGGTATTCCCCGTAATAATCTATGGATGTGAGAGCTGGACCATAAGGAAGGCCGAGCGAAGGAAGATAGACACTTTTGATCTGTGGTGTTGGAGGAAAATCCTGAGAGTGCCTTGGACCAGAAGAAGATCCAACCAGTCCATACTCCAGGAAATAATGCCCGACTGCTCACCGGAGGGAAGGATATTAGAGGCAAAGATGAAGTACTTTGGCCACATAATGAGAAGACAGGAAAGTTTAGAGAAGAGAATAATGCTGGAGAAAATAGAAGGAAAAAGGAAGAGGGGCCGACCAAGGGCAAGGTGGGTGATAGTATCCTTGAAGTGACTAACTTGACCTTGAAGGAGCTGGGGGTGGCAATAGCCAACAGGGAGCTATGGCGTGGGCTGGTCCATGAAGTCACAAAGAATCGGAAGCGAGTGAATGAATATGTGTGTTTTCATTAAAACGAATTCTAACCTCAAAAAAGCAATTTATCATGAATAAAGTGTGGCTCTCAAGCACTTGTCAAATTTAAATAGCTATTGCCAAAATTACCTCATGGATTATTAACAAATAAAATCCCTTCACTCATAGGTAAAGTTTTTTCCCTGACATTAAGTCTAGTTGTGTCCAACTCTGGGGGTTGGTGCTCATCTCCATTTCTAAGCTGAAGAGCCAGCATTGTCCGTAGACACCTCCAAGGTCATGTGTCTGACATGTCTGCATGGAGTGGTGTTACCTTCCCGCCGGAGTGGTACCTATTGATCTACTCACATTTGAATGTTTCAGAACTGCTAGGTTGGCAGAAGCTGTGGCTAAGAACAGGAGCTCACCCTGCTCCTCACATTCGAACTGCCGCAAGTTCAGCAGCTCAGTGGTTTAACCTGCTATGCAACTAGGGGCTCCTCCCTTCACTCATATTTGATTATTATTAGGTTTATAATAATAAGATTAATAGTAATCAATGAAATAGTTAACATTATAGTCAAAATAATTCCTTTCCTACATTTTACCGGTATTACAGTATCATTTGCCGGTATTACGGCAAATGATACTGGTATTACAGTTTCTTTTACAGAGCACCAATCGCTATTTTTTGTACTTCCAAAAAAAATAATTTTCAGGTCAATAACAGCAAGTGCATTCTACTTAGGAGAACGGATGGTGGGCCAACTCCTTTTGAATCTTGCTATTCAAATTTGGCATGTGTTATAATGAGTGAGCCACCCAAATTATTTCGGGTGGCTTAGAGAATTTCTATTTCAAGACTCTTTTGGGTAAAATGACAGGAAGCTTCCAGGCATTTTAGAGCCAAACCTTGAAAAGAGCCCAGTAATTTGGTCTGTACTAAAGGATTCTGATTAAGAACTATCCAGTCTTGGCTGCACACATATCTTTGGAATTCACATGAAGGAAAGGATGAAGGGCACGTTTGCAAAATCAATTGTGCAGTTTTTATATTTACTGCACTTTTACCACATATGTCATTTATTACACAGTGGAAAACCATTAAATGCACAGTAGTTGTGCCAAGTGGCATTATGTTTTTAACAGCTTTATTCGTTTAACAGCTCCAGCTCTCATTATATTTTGCCATGTGGTACATGAGAGTTTTATTCCTTTCACAGTATACCGGGGCTCCATGGCATTTTCCTTTTATGTATTTCATATTGTGCCTGGGCTTTTGCTTTTGTGTATGCATGTGATCATTAACCCACAGGCTCTACTGAAAACAAGTGGTGTACCAGAAGACACGACAGATTATAAAGGCAGAAGAGTACGTGAATGAGAAAGATCCTCACATACACAATCTCTATAAGAAATTGGAAATACTGGTATTTCTAGGAATTAATGCACTTCACTTCAATTGATTTTATTAAGTTTTTTCTGCCACCTTTTAACTACAAATATCAGTGATCATTCTGTCTGTGGTTTCTTGTTTATTTGGCAGAGAGGATGGAGTGATTCTTTAAATACTTTACCTGTCAAATATGTAGGACACCATAATTTCAAGTATCCTCACTGTATGTAGAAAGTGGAGGAAAAAAGAACTAGAAGAATGATGATCCTGCTTCTTTTTTAGTAGTTTTTTAAGTGATCTGGCTTATTTTTACTATTCATTCAATTTAAAGAGGCAAACAACAACCACTTTAACTGCAGGACAAAACTCAATGGATTCTGAATGGATTGTTGTTGTTGTTGCTACTGCTGTTGTTACTCCAGCAGAAACATGTATGTTTCTTGACGGCAAAAGGGACAGGTCCAATTTCAATCTCAAAGCTCTCTCTGTTCTTGAAAAAGAGCCTCATACTCACCTGACTTTTGTTGGCAGCCACTTTGGCGAACAGAGCCTGAGACACCTTGGCCCTTTTCATCTCCTGTTGGATCTCGTCATAAATGGCAGCTGTGATGTTTATGTTGGCTCCGTCCACCTTAATGGGGAGGTCTGTTGTCGGTGTCGAGGTTTTGGCCTACCGAGAGACCATGAAAATAATAATTAAAAAAGTGCTGCTTTCAGCCCAGCCATCTGTGCAGAAATTATCAAAGGATTTCAGTCAGCTGATGCCAAACTGCATTAGCTACAGAGGGACACTTCCTGTCCATTATTCTAATCAGGTTAATTGTGATTGGAAATAATTGCAGTGCATTCCTATAGGACATACACAATGCTCTCTCTCCTTCTCATTCTCTCCCTTCCTCCCTCTTTCTCTAACATGCACACATACACACAGTACTTCTCTGTCCCTCTGTCAATATGTACAGATATAACCTGTCAACATATACAGAAGAAGAAATGCAGAAAAACAGAAAGGTTAGACAGCCAATGAATTAATATCCAAGCAGTTGCTCAATCCAACTAGCCACCAAATACAATATGCTACGTACAGCAATATTTGGAGTTTTGCTTTTCTCCCCCTTAAAAAAAGCATACCTTTGAGGAAGAGCCAGTTCTTCCAGAAAAAATGAGTAAATGCATAGAGGTCTCTAAATAATAAATTATTACTCAATTTAATGCACTCCCTCAAGTCTCTCTCATTCTTTATTAAAGCGATACGTATGTCATTTGAGAATGTATGTCTTCCCATCATTATGCTGGCCAAATAGTCACCTAATTTCACCTAGGAAATCAGTGGGAATGAGAAAAAATTAATAACTCCAGGCTTGTCAGTGTATCTGATGTGCTGCCCTTGGTCCCCTTAACACATATTGCAGTTCTGCTTATGCCACTGCACTCCTTTTAATTGAATGATTTCCAATCAACTTTTGTGACAACTGAAGGACAATAAACAGCGAATATTGGCACTTCCCCATACTGAGGTATCAGAGAGTTCTAGGGGAATGGAAGAAATAAATGGCAAATGAATGAAAGCTCATTACTCTCAAATTAGAAATCTGGCTAATGGATTTAACAACACAAGCCAGTCACACTACACAAACAGCTGAACTAGCTATTGAATCATAAGCATACTACAGAATTTTTTACATCAAACAGTAGGGGCTTCATAGAGGAGTATGCATTACACACATATATACATTTGTACACACTGAGAGAGTACCAAACAGACATTCAATCCTAGCAAGAATGTCAGGAAATTTAATTACTAAGCACATATACGGTATATGTTGAAAAGATAGTAACATTATTTCCCTCATTCTGGAACTTTAAAATACCCAAATTTGTGGGTGGTTCTGAATATTTTACAGCCTGTTTTAATCTAACAATGTTGATTAATCCACCCTCTATAGGGAAAATATCACTACTCCATGTCTCTAAAAAGGAAAGTTGGTGTTTTGTTTTACAGAAACATATGTTTAAAAACCTGATCTGCTCTTATACAAATGTCAACAGAAGGTTTAGAACCAATTTGGTATCAGGGGAAACAATGTTCATATAGAGGATTAACATTTGTTACTGGAACACAAATTTGTCTTTCATACATTTTCTCTGCCATGTTTTGTGATTTTTAAGGCAATTTCTAATATAAAAATGTCTCTTCTCAGTGGAAAGTCTTCAGTGGAACTTAAACATAGACCATCCAAATGAATGCCCTCTCCTGCATGAATCTGCACGAATATTGTGCCTATCTTCTGTTATTTCAGTGCTAGAGGTGAGTAGGGTGACAAAGGAAGAAAGGGCCTTTTTCAATTAGAACATCCAACCTATTGCAAGTTCTTCCCAGAGTTGACTGTCACTAAATCTTTGAACTATCCAGAAGCAAGCAAAAAACTGTTAGTTTCTAGAGAGCTTGCATAGTATCTATATGTTAATTTTTAAAGGGTGTCTTCCTGTCCTATTACAAATAATACTTTATGCTGTTTTTTATGTTCTTGATGGTTTTACATTATTAATTGTGGCCTACCCTGGAAATTGTGAAACTAGAGGAACAAATATCAACAATTCAATATAGAAGTCCAAAAGTGATAGCTTGTGATGGAACCAGAAGACACCTCATACATGAAATTAAAGTGATATAACTTCCATAATGAAACAAATAAATACACTAAACTAAGACACAGGCACTTCCCTTAGCTGGAGTAAGGGTTCCCACTTAAAATTACTCAACTCTAATATATTCTGTTTATGGCTTTCCACAGGCTAGAGAGTCATATGAATGGGTCATAGAGAACACAAAGAAGATCACTTCCCTGCATTTGCACTCAACCTCCTGACCATAACAAGCAAAACAATTCACATCAATTTTAGTTCCAAGTATGTCTCCTAGCGTCTTTTACAAACTGCATCCCTTGTATGTACAAATCACTTTTTGACCTTTGAAAATTTAGGGATAGGATTTGCATAGATTATCAGCCACAACCAGAAGTGAACGATCGGTTTTTGAAGGGACAAGGTGCATATATGACCCTAAAGCCGGGCTGTGGCGCAGGCTGGTTAGCAGCCAGCTGCAACAAATCACTCTAACCAAGAGGTCATGAGTTGGAGGCCCGCCCGTGCCTGCGTCTGTCTCTGTCTCTGTTCTATGTTATGGCATTGAATGTTTGCCTTATATGTGCAATGTGATCCGTCCTGAGTCCCCTTCGGGGTGAGAATTATTTAAATTTACTAAATTATTTAAATACTGTAAATAAATAAATAAATAAATAAATAAAGATTGGCAGAGGATTTCAAGGTCTACAGCTGTGGTTTTCAACCTGGGGTCTCCAAATGTTTTTGGCCTTCAACTCCCAGAAATCCTAACAGCTGATAAACTGGCTGGGAATTCTGGGAATAGAAGACTAAAAACATCTGAGAACCCCAGGTTGAGAACCACTGGTCTACAAGGAGACATTGACAAAGAGGCTCTCAGGCCAGAATCTGAAAAATGAAAACTCAGCCCTATAGAGAACTCACCAAGTGATAAGGACTTTCAATGAACTATACGAATCCTATCTCCTGGAGTTTATTCCTCAGTGAGGAAACAAGGGCTAGGGCTTTAACTAAAGCATTTTTAACAGTGAAGTTGTATGAGATTCTGTAGTTCATGAACCATGCAGGGTTGAATGTTGCCCCCCCCTCCGCCAACTACACATATATCTCCTGGTATATATGCATGTATATAGGCCAACATTATGGATTTTGATATGACTCCTGGTTAAGTCGAGGATCATTCCACAGAGTGGGAAAAGTACCAATGCTACCCGAAGAGCTGTTGCCCTTAGCTGCTGCTACCGTTTCTCAAGAATTCAAACTGAGAGAGTAGAGGGATTGTTTTGTTTGTTTGTTTGTTTGTTTTGGGGGGGGGTTGGTTCTTCTGAGATAGAACAAGCTCTTGCCTTTTGCCATGGGAACAAGGATTAAATGGTTTGCTAATAAATAGGAGTCTAAATAAAGTGCTTCGGAGGAAGAGATGGTTACTCTATGGGTAAGAGTTACATTACTCACATTGGCCCATGAATATGTCAACCCAAGTTTTTATATTGATTTTTTGACAATTTCTGGACTTAGGAAATGGATTAAGTGCATATCCTACCTCCGTGACCACATCTCCGTCTACGAACCCACGCGTTCACTTCGGTCATCTGGAGAGGCCCTGCTCGTGATCCCGCCTGCGTCGCAAGCGCGGTTGGTGGGGACACGAGACAGGGCCTTCTCTGTGGTGGCCCCCCGACTCTGGAACACCCTCCCCAAGGATCTCAGACAGGCCCCTACATTGGCAGTCTTCAGAAAGAACTTGAAGACCTGGCTGTTCCAATGTGCCTTCCCAGATTAATAGGAAATTTCCAATACCAAGTCCCATAAGCACTTTATTAGAACTAAGATTGTATATCGCACTCTGCACTTGCCCTATAAGCCTTATATATCACCTGTCACATCAGCACTTTTAATCTTGTACCCATTACTCTGGCCCGGCCCAGTTTTATTGTGTTTTAGCGTATTGTTTATTGCTTGTTGTTTATACTGTTTTAATTGTTTTTAATTTGCCTTTTGTTTTGTATTGTTATATTGTGTGTTGAGGCCTTGGCCTTTGTAAGCCGCATCGAGTCCTTCGGGAGATGCTAGTGGGGTACAAATAAAGTTTAATAATGATAATAATAATAATAATAATAATAATAATAATAATAATAATAATAATATAGCCCTCAAGATGTATGGATTGCAATCCTCACAATCCTTTAGCTGTCTTGGCTCTGTGGGAGTTGAAGGCAAGAAATCTGACAGTCTAAAACTTTCCCAAACTGCTTTGGGGATGCAAGGTTTGTAAAGTTACAGGTTGAGTACCCCCTTTTCCTGAATTCCAAAATCCGAAATACTCCAAAATTGTCTTCATGGGTGAGTGAGATAATGAAACCTTTTGTTTCTGATGGTTCTGTGTTTACACTCTTCATTTCATACATACAATTATTAAAAATAAAATTATCTTCAGGCTGTGTATAAGGAGTATAAAACATAAACAAATTTTCTGATTAGACTTGAATCCCATCTACAAGATATCTCCTTAAGTATACACAAGCATTCAAAAATTTAAAAAGCACTTTGGGTAAGTGGTACTCAAGCTGTATTTTCATAACAATTCAAAGACAATGCAAGGCAAATGTGGCTACTTCTCTAATATTCCCACATTCTTTCCTAAACTTATAATAGTTTTCTTTTTCCAGTCTCCATCTCTCAGCTTCCCTGCTTTATCCACTTAAAGCAGAAAACAGTTTTGTTCCAAATCATGTTTTTTTCTCTCTCCATCATCTTATCTTCTCCTTTTGTCTTTTAAAGAAGATTACAAAATTTTCCCTACAGGGAAAAAGATTTGTAAAAGAGACTTCTAAATATGTATAATCATCTTGCAGGTTGGGGGGGGGGAGCAAGTACATTGACAAGTAAAAATGTCATTTAGACAATGCAGGAAAATACAGGTAAGCTGAAATGCAACTGGAAATGCACCTTCCATCATAATGCATGCATTGTGATTTAAAGTAAAATTACTCTAAGCTGGTTTTTATACTTTCCTTGCACATAAGAGTTATCAGTTGGGTGTAAAATAAAGAAGAGGTCATCATGCTTCTTAAGCTAAGTAATATATTTCTGTTCTTCTTTTTTTGGTAATTGATACATTTACTTTTTGTTCAGCTCTCCTGATCACATCTATGATGTCTTTACTGTCTATAGATCTATTTGAAGAGTGGTAAGGACATGGGTGGGAAGATTTCATTACTTGAATTGCATTCAGAAATGGATAACATAATAAACCAGTCACAGCAAGATATCATAATATACTGTCAGAAATTATGTACATGCACTGTCTTTCAAATATTTTGAAGCAAAATCACTCTGAAAACTTAGTTCAGCTCTTCAGGAGCTACTTGTAAACTAACTATTGGGCCCTATTCTACAAGGATGGTATCAGGCTTGATAGGACCTTAAACAAAGTATCCTTCATCTGCTCCTCCAATGTCTCCCTGGTAGCATCCCCATCCTAAGCTTTCCGCATGGTGGAGAGGGACAGGCAGTAGTCTTCAATGCAGTGAAACTCCAGGCAACCCATTATCACTCAAACCAACAATGTTATGTTGGTTTTCAGGGCACTAAATGTTTTTGAAAATGGACTGTGATCCATCAGTACATTCCATATTCTCAGTACCTGATGTATACATCTCTGCATGGTGCTTAGCCATATAAAAATTTAAATGATCAGCATAGTAAATCTTCTGGGATTCATGATCTCTGGCATTTGTCCCACTGTGACTTCATAACTTCCCTCTTCCACAGACAGTGAAAAACTACTGCACCAGCAAATGAACAATTTTAGATTAAATTTTATTTTTCATTTTCTGTGACACAAGGATCTAAAGGCAGCATATATTTGACTAGAAATTATACAAGATATGCGAAGAGAGGGACGAGCCTGGTTTTAAAGGGACCATACCACACTTTTTCTAGTCCAGTGAAAGAAAAATAGCCTCCACTGTGTAACACCACAGAACCATCTTGAGAGCTCTGATCCACAGCTGAAGAAAAATAAGTATATTGTATTATATCCACATCCATTTCTAAAATTGCTGAAGAAATAAATTGTGCCAGCATGATTTTAGTGAACAGCATTGGAAATGGTCTCCTTTGCTGCTAGATTCTTTAACTATGGTATTTTTGTTCTTAGCCAGTGCTGTCACAGTAGGCCAATTCTATGTATCTATGTAAGTATAATAATTGTTGCTAGTTTCAAAGTCTAGTTTATGCATCACTCTCTACTGTTACTGGGGTTTTTTCTCAGCTGCTATTACACTAAGAGAGACAGCATTCACTTTTCCTCATCTTGCATTCTCTGTGCAGTATGAAGAGAGACTGTTATAACTACTACACACCACTCTCATCAACACATTAACTTACCACTTCATCACATGGTTTTCAGAAAGAGTCATAGGATGCTTCCAGGACACTTCCTTGATGGAGCCATAGAGGAAGTGTTCTGGCAGCATGCTGGGATGTTTCCCAGAGGTTTCCCATGTTCTCATTCAGAAGAAGGGGGGGGGGGGGGGGAAAGCCGGGCAGCAATGCTTCCCTCCGTGGGATAAGGTAAGGGGCACAGTAGGTGATGCAGTGCACAGGGCAACAATTTGCCTCACTGCCCTCTGGATTTGCCACACCAGCTGCCTTCCAGCTTATTAGCCTCAACGTGATTAGGTCCCCAGTGTACATAAGGTCTCTGGTGGGCACACAAGAAAAAGAAGGCAAACACCTTGACTATTTAAAGTCAGTAACTTTGAACTGGGCCCCAAAAACATCCAGAAGGCAGTGAAAGTCCTTAAATGCAAGGGTAACACACTCTTTGTAACAATGCACAAGTGATTGCTCTGTTTTGGATGAGACTGGTATACTATGTTGATTGCTACCATTAAATCTTTGGTAAGCTCCAATTAAGTGTCTCTTTTTGGTGCACAGAGATCCACTTGCCATCAGTTAGAGGAGAAACTGGACAAAATATCTTATTGGTATGGTAACCATGAAGTAAAATCATAAATACTTATAGAAAAATGCCAGATAAGGGGCTTTAGTGCTCAAGCAATGCTCAGACAAAATGTTCAAGTATTTAGAGGAGAAATATAGAAGACATTTCTACTACTGAAAAAAACTGGGACCACCTTTAATTCCAAACAGTTCCACATGGACACTTATGCCTTGTGAAGCTGGAATCATAGCCAATGTGTGCAGCCTGTACTTATTCGAATTCTGTAACTGCTTTAATATTCATTCTCTATATTTGCAGCATTAATCAAATTAATAACTTACTGGTTTCACCCAGAAACTGTTCCTAGAAGACAACATGCTCTTGGGAGCAGCAATTTCGACCCTAAATAATCCAATCTAAGATACACTTAGATGCATGGAATAGCAAGTGGGAAAATCCTAACAAGTGATCTCACTGGCTAGAGGTTCTCTGGATAATTCTTACAGCAATTAATAGGGTTGAACCTTACCTGGGGGGTTCTGGAGGAGCTTGGACTGCTGGCTGCTGAAGACACCATGCTCACATTGGGATTCATACTCCTCTCTCTCTCATCCTGATAAATACGATCTCGTTCTGTCTCAGGTAAGTTGAGGAAATTCTGCATTGCCCTCAGATTTACCAGGAGAGACTGGGAAGCTGTTCTAGGGTCTTCTTCTTTACGCAGTATCTCTGATAGCAATCCCTGGTTCAAAAAATTAAAGAAAAAGGCCAAGTCTTTTTTTAAAAAAATGTTGTAATCAGCCAGGTTGCAAAGCTGAAACCTTCTTCAGATGCCAACCCAAAGGGAATGTTTTTGAAGAAATAAATCTTTGGGAGCAGTTATGTTCAGAGTCTATATTTCATTTAAGAATAACCTGAACACAGAAGTGCCAAGGAGGCAGGTGTGTAGTAAGACACCATTAGAAATCTACAATTATAGCCAGGTGCCTCATGCAAATATTTTAAGTACTATTAGTGCTCTCAATCTTCTGCTTTAGGCTAGAAATACTTGGCAGTCTTGTTCATCTTCAGGAATCTGCCAAGTTTGGTAAATTTAGTTCAGACATTTAAACAGCACAGGAGACTCATGAAGAAAAATGTTTGGCAGACTTTGGGTGTTACTGTTCATTCACTGTAAACTTGTCAATTCTTTCTAATAGGGAGGAAATGCTGCAAATATGAAAAATTCTCAAGATACTTCATCTCAGAAATTAATAGTTTGAACATTGCTTGCTGCCACATTTAGAAAGTCAAGAAGTAGCATTGCCCTTTTCTATCAAATACATCTAGCTGCTGATTCTTTTACATGAAAGAAGTTATGTGTTCCATTACAGTATATGTTACTGGGCCCTTAGAAGCCTTGCAGGTTCATAAACTGATAACTTTGGAGAAATACACATTACTGACTAATAACTAAGGTCAACACAAACATTGTGTAGGAAACATGGGCTACCACAACTAAGCATTGTTTAGAAGAACAGCTATTACATCCTGTAGAATGTCAACTAAAGCTATTCCAGTGTAGGTCATTAATGATTTCTAGAGAATAACCACAGCAGCCTTACAAACAATTGGTCCAACATAGTAATTCAAGGCGAGAAAACTTGTATCAGGCTTTGACGTCAGAGTGTAGGAATTGGCTAATCAGTCAGTATTTGTATTTGTTTCCCTCATGCTCATTTTTTAATTATCAAGCTATTGCCATCCCATTTATCAAGAAATTTGGAAATTATAAGCAGTCTATATCAAAAACTGAATGCAACTCTTAAGTATCTAGCTAGCCTCATCAGTTACTCCACACACATAGAGTAGGCTATTAACATGGAGGAACCCAGGATTCAATCTTGGTAAATACTCAGAGCCTTCTGGGAGGATGGATCAATCTGTGAGATTCAATTTTTTTTCATAGGGGCCCCTGATGGCGCAGTGGGTTAAAGCCTTGTGACTTAAAGGTTGGGTTGCTGACCTGAAGGCTGCCAGGTTCGAATCCAACCCGGAGAGAGCGCAGATGAGCTCCCTCTATCAGCTCCAGCTCCATGTGGGGACATGAGAGAAGCCTCCCACAAGGATGGTAAAAACATCAAAACATCTGGGCATCCCCTGGGCAATGTCCTTGCAGACAGCCAATTCTCTCACACCAGAAGCAACTTGCAGTTTCTCAAGTCACTCCTGATACGAAAAAAAACACTTTTTTTTCATAATCCATGGTTGTTAAATGTTGGATTCCTTCCAGTTCTGTTTGCAGGGTGGAGAAATCACTATTTGGAATCTTCTTATAAAGAATTGAACTGAGTGAAACAGCTATCCAAATTGTCAGTCTAGTTGACACTATCACACTAGAGCATTTTGTCCCTTTGAAGCACTTTGGGGACAGGGTCTCCCGAACACAATCACAGGATACTCGGCACGCCCCGCCCCATATATATATATGTAATATTTATACCCACCCTTCTCACCCCAAAGGGACTCAGATTGGCTTACAGAACACACATTACTCTCCAAATACTGAGGAAGCATTGCAAGATGCTTCCTCAGCAACTATGAAAAGGTAAGTGGGTTTTGGGTAAGTCCAACAGAGCTACCTGCATTTTTGGGCCCTTCCCCCCATGTGATGGGGAAAGGGCAACACAGCAACACATGTTGCCGCCCTTTCTCCCATCTGATGGGGACAGGGCGCTAGGGCGCCTTACCCCATTGTCCCTGTTTGATGGGGGAAGAATGGAGGGTGTAGACGTAAGTCCAGCGTGACTGCCAATGAAATGGCACATCCTCAGGGGATGTGTGAACAGGTCCCTAGTTACACGATCAGAATGGAGGCCTAGAGAAGCAAAGTTTCTGTTCTGAAGAGGCAAACAGCCTGAGCCAATGAGTCATGAAAAGGTTAGGAAACTGAACTATAATATGCACTGAATGCTTCTATGAAATTACATAAAATCTTTGTGATCTTGGAAACTTAGTAGCTTCAACCCTACTGAACAGAACAAATGTGTAAGGTTAGAAAAGACTAATTTTTTGTATTTCTGCAGTGTAGTGGCCTCTTCCCCACTGTATATAAAATACAGATTATCTGATTTTCACTGGATTATATGGCAGTGTAGATTCAAGGCCCTTCCACACAGCTATATTACCCATTTATAATCTTATATTATCTGCTTTGAACTGGATTATCTTGAGTTCACACTGCCAAATAATTCACTTCAGTGTGCATTTTATACAGCTGTGTAGAAGGGGCCTCGTATAATCTAGTTCTAAGCAGATAATATAAGATTATAAATATACAGTACAGTCTCACTTATCCAACATAAACAGGCCGGCAGAATGTTGGATAAGTTGGATAATAAGAAGGGATTCAGGAAAAGCCGATTAAACATCAAATTAGGTAATGATTATACAAATTAAGCACCAAACATCATGTTATACAACAAATTTGACAGAAAAAGTAGTTCCATGTGCAGTAATGCTATGTAGTAATTACTATACAGTAGAGTCTCACTTATCCAAGCTAAACGGGCCGGCAGAAGCTTGGATAAGCGAATAACTTGGATAATAAGGAGGGATTAAGGAAAAGCCTATTAAACATCAAATTAGGTTATGATTTTACAAATTAAGCACCAAAACATCATGTTGTACAACAAATTTGACAGAAAAAGTAGTTCAATATGCAGTAATGTTATGTTGTAATTACTGTATTTACGAATTTAGCACCAAAATATCACGATATATTGAAAACATTTGACTACAAAAATAGCTTGGATAATCCAGAGGCTTGGATAAGCGAGGCTTGGATGAGTGAGACTCTACTGTATTTACAAATTTACCACCAGAATATCACAATGAATTTAAAACACTGACTACAAAAGCATTGACTACTAAAAGGCAGACTGCGTTGGATAATCCAGAACATTGCACAAGCGAATGTTGGATAAGTGAGATTCTACTGTAATATGAAATAATTACTGTGGTAGAATAATACAGAACAATATAATCTCTAAAACCAGGACAGTCAATAAAGAGCAACACTCTGAAAGCAGGGAAATTGGGAATTCCACAAAGGAAACAATCAGGGCCAGCTAACACCTCCCAAAAACGGATTCTTCCAGAAAGGAAGCTGAGAAGGGAGTGAAGCAGTGTGTATTACCAAAGTCATTATTATTACTATCATTATTACTATTTTTGTTGTTATTATTATTATTGTGTTGCTGTAAACCATGAAAATGAATACAATCTGGCACCAAGTATTCAAAAACACTAAAATCAGAATATATAAAAATTACTGTGGTATAATAAAACAGAACAATACAATCTCTACAATCAGAACACTAAATAAAGAACAACACTCTGAAAACAGGGGAATTCCACACAGGAAACAATCAGGGCCAGCTAACACCTCCCAACAAAGTATTCCCATCACCAAAGTCTGGCAAATCCTCTGTTTTCTGAGGGCCACAGACAGCAGAAGCACATAAAATATCGCAAAGAACACCACTCTGAAAACAAGGGAATTCCAGACAGGAAACAATCCGGGCCAGCTAACACCTCCCAACAAAATATTCACTCAGGGAGGAAACAGCCAGGCTTGAAAGCTGAAAGGCCATTACATGCTAATCATTTTGCCTAATTGCAGCATTCATACTTGCCTCCAACACACACACACACAAAATCAGAAATATTGTATATTCACAAGCTTTAGGAAAGAATATCCCCTGATGGCACAGCGTGTTAAAGCGCTGAGATGCTGAACTTCTGGACTGAAAGGTCGCAGGTTTGAATTGGGGGAGCAGAGAGAGCCCCCACTGTTAGCCCCAGCTTCTGCCAACCCTAAAGTTCAAAAACATGCAAATGAGAGTAGATGAATAGGTACTGCTCTGGCGGGAAGGTAACAGTGCTCTATTCAGTCATGCCAAATGACCTTGGAGGAGTCTACGGACAATGCCAGCTCTTCGGCTTAGATATGAACATGACCACCAAACTCCAGAGTCAGGCACAACTGAACTTAATGTCAGGGGAAAACCTTTACCCTTTACCTTAACTACCACCAATCCCTCAATACTTTATTTCCCATACCACCATACTTCGCCACAGCAACGCGTGGCCGGACATAGCTAGTCTTTTTTATAAAGATCAGACAGATGTCTGTGAAGGGCTCAGAAGCAGAACACAGATACAATAGCACTGTCCTCAAGGCATTCCCCAGAAATTGGTAGGGATGTGGTGGAGGCTCCTTCTTTGGAAGCTTTTAAGCAGAGGCTGGATGGCCATCTGTCGGGGGTACTTTGAATGCGATTTTCTTGCTTCTTAGCAGGGGGTTGAACTAGATGGCCCATGAGATCTCTTCCAACTCTACTATTCTATGATTATATGATTCTAGATAGAGACATGCTGCAGCGCATAGCACCTTAGTTAGTAAAACTGATCCTTACAGCAGTTTCCCCTTGCAACATTGCCAGGTGTCCTGTATTTTAAGGGACAGTCCCTTAATTTAAGCAAATGTCCTGTGTCCCATTTTCTTGCTCTTCATGTCCCATATTTCAGGTGGTACTATCCTCATCCCCAACCCAACCACCTGGCAGCAGTGTCAGCAACACACACCCACTGACCCAAGCCTCCCGCTTTGCCCTTACACAAATTTATCTTCTGCCTCTAAATTAAGTCTAGTTCCCTGCAGTGTTTAATATTTGTATGAAGCTTCAGGCAGAAATTACCTAGAGGTTATTGTCATGACAGAATACTATTTTGTTTTGTTTTTTCTTTAGATATAGGATCAACAGAAATACCCTAAAAATTAGTGTCTGGAAAATGTTTATCAATCATACTTAGAATAAAACTGAAGATGATAAAACAGAAATGTTGAGGATCACTATCCAAAGTGAGGTCACACACTCCAGAAAAGAATTCAGTGGAACAAGAATTTAATATTCCACTTCAAAAATAGTAATGATTATAGTTATATTGGAGTCAAAATCATTACTAGAAACCTGAAGAAACATTACTGTAATATTTAAAAAAAAATCCAAATTATAATTTTAAGAGAGATGGGGATGAGCAGAAGTACTCCGATATTGCACAAAGTATAAGCACAGACTCAATGTGAATAAACTATTCATAAGAAACTAATGTCTCAAGTAAGAAATTTAATTCAATCACTGGAAGGCAAATAGAAGACATAGTGATTATAAAGTTATCTACATATATATACATATAGTTCTGGTTTGGTGTATATAACCCCAATCCAATAATCAGCATTATTAAAAATAAAGTGATATTACATAATCCATTCAGCCTTTTATCACCTGCAGCAAATTAGGCTTTCAATATGCAAAGCATCCCCCTTCAAGAAAAGCAAACAATCCTGATTTCATTTAATTGTAATTTAATGAGGCATAATTTATTTTTAAAGTGATATACTCCAGGTGTTTGGTATAGGAACTGGCCCGCTCTGATGTACTTTATCATAGCTCTTTTTGAGAAATGACTGACTTGAGCTAGAGACTATTTTCATTTCTGCAAAGTATGTTTCTGCTTCAGGGAACAAGCAGGAGGATGTTTGCTCATTTTGCTATAAAATCTCATGGGCTAAATTAGCTCATATCATCATATCAACATGTCCTATATTTTTTTTTAAAACTACTCAAACAAAGAAACAATAGTCATTCAACTATAGAGCTCTAATCCTATGTACTTTAATGGATGCTTACACTTATTAAAAATCAAAGTGTCTCAATACTCAAAACAAGATACAGGATGATGATTATGATGATAATAATAATACTTTATTTTTAGACTGCCCTCTCTCCCCGTTGAGACTCAGGGCGGTTTACATACATATAAAACAGGCAAACATTCAATGCCATGCTTAACAGCCCAAAATGTAAGGAACATATATTGGTCAAATTATTCTCCATACTCATGGAGATCATTCATATTTGTAAACAGCCACAGAAATTCTTTTTTATCCTTGACAACATTTCAAAAATGATTTTTGAAATGACAAGGGGATAATGAGAGACAAATAGTATGCTACTTAATATTGGCCTTGATAAAAATCA
This sequence comes from Anolis carolinensis, assembly GCF_035594765.1. Taxonomy (NCBI): domain Eukaryota; kingdom Metazoa; phylum Chordata; class Lepidosauria; order Squamata; family Anolidae; genus Anolis; species Anolis carolinensis. The sequence continues at coordinate 189,751,731 of NC_085841.1, read as the reverse complement.
AAGCTATGCACAGTCAAAGTTAGGGATGTACCTACAAAATTCCATTTACATTGAACATAAATTCTTGTGTTTCTGTCTAAAAGGAAACATTATATCATTAAAGACCTTTAAAAATAAATCAAGTGGAATAATGTTTGATCGGATTTGAATATATAAAAACCTTTTCTTCCAAAGGAAAAGGTTGGTCATGCCACTAATTCTAAATATCCGTTGAGTTCTAGCCATGCAAGGAAATAAGTGAAAATACTGTTCGTTTTTCAAAAATCAACATACATTATAATCTATTCATGTTTAGGGTGGAAAGAATTTAAATTATTTTTTGTTAAATGACCCTCCCCCACCCCAAATTTTCTGCAATCTGGAAAACAGCAATCTGGAAAATAGCAGTACCTGCTGAATTTGTCCAGTGCAAAGTTCCTTTTTGAAGAATTGGCAATCCCATATTTAAAACAGAAAAAAAACCAACATTTGAAAAAGAAAAAGAGAACATGACTGAAAGCAAAACCAGTAAATTTCCCTTTGACCTGCCAATACAGGCAGTTCCCAAATTACAAACATCTGACTTATAAACAACTTACAGTTAGGAATGGGGGTGAGACAACAGAAATATTCCTCTTGGAAGGGAAATTCACTCCTGGAAGAGTTGTCATGGGGAAAAGGTGTCTCCACTGAAACTTTATCACCAATCCATGTTTCCACAACAAGCCAAATTGTTCAAAATCCATTTATCACAGGGACTGAAAGGGAGGTAAAATCTTCTGAACAGGAGAACAGGCAGCAAAACAAACACCACAGGGGTATTTGCCCGTCCCTATATATATATTTGGTTGGAAATACACTTAAATGTGCCTTTTCCAACATACAAATTCAACAAACCCACAGACCTATCTCATTCGTATTTGGGGACTGCCGTACTTCAGTTTATCTTTGTAATGAAGGGATGGCCTACCATTTGCAATCATGGGATCTCACTGATCTGCAAAGGACCTTGGATAACTCCATTTCCTGCTGCATACTCCCACAAAAGAGATTTTAATATTTTGTCTCACACACCCTCAGGGGGAATGAGACCAATTTCACCATGATTTCTGTCTTTTTGCAGCCATTTCAGGACTTTTTTTTCCAGCAGGAAGTAACCCCACAGTTGATCTTCACTTTCATCTCACTCTACAATTGTGGTTTTCATCTACACAACTGCAATCCATCAATGTATCTGAAAAAATGGATTGAAATCTATGAAATCTCATGTTAAAGGAAATCAAAGGTGAAACAAGATTCCTTCCTGCTTTCTTTTTTGCACAATTAACATGATATTCTCTGACCTTATAAAAGTAAAAGTGGCAGACATGCAACTGTTATGAAGTTATTCTGAATGCAGATGAATACAGCTGTAGTTTACATCATTATGTCTCATAACATGTCCTCAGTTTCAATATTGGTATTATTTTAAATTGTAATTCATATTGGCATGAGTCAGAAGCTTAAAACTCATTTAACCAATGCTTAATGTATATATATCTCAGGAGATATCTGCTTAGACTTGGAATGGAAGCATTTCAGCTAATTTGAATAAAATGTATACAGTGTGCAATGATGGGAATTCAATTTTTATTATTAAAAATGAAGTGTTTTACTCCTCAAAGAAATAGCTTCTATTACATTAGTTTAATAAACTCTCTTTTTATTAAAGTGTCACTTTTTAGGAAGGGCAATGCATATTTGTGTACCTATAGGGAATTGTGAAGGAAGAGCAAGCTAAATCACATGCAACTGCAAAGTATTATATTGACTGAAATATGTATATTCAGTTAAACATGCCCTTTCTGAAGTGTGCTTGAGAGGAAACCACACACTCATTTAGCATCAAACAATGTGTCATAAAAAGTACTATAAAAATAAAATTAAGACATGATTCAGCCTTCCTTCTCAGTCATCTTACATAATTTCATCTTCCTCCAACACAGGAAGAAAATGGAGGTGTTGCTTCCCATTTTTCTGTTACTATAGTTAGGCTGTCATCTGGAAACATTAGTAGACTGTAGCTAATTTAAGTATGATTTCTTAAGTCAAGCCCATTTTATATATCATAGTTTAAAGCTGCCTTGTTTTAGACATATCTACACTACACTTGATCTTAGCCAAAAGGCCAAGAAGCGATAGACATATCAAATCTATATTTAATGATAGTTCATTGAGTTTGAAAAATACAGCCATTTTGAAATCCAGAATTCTTTGGAAAATGTTTACTTGCAAGAAGCATTGACACTTTCTGGGGGAGGGGGGAAGCAGACACCCACATTCATAAAGACTAACTTTACATGTTACTTATTACAGCCAGGGTCTAATGGGAATGGCTTTTAGGGCCTGGATCTAATTTATGGTATTGTTTCCATCAACAGAAATTGGAGTAGCTGATTTTCCTTTAGGTTGCAACCTCTAATATACTCCCAAAACATGCTCCAAAGGTCTGCAAAGACCCCCTATCTAGTTTCTAGGCAATGCAAAGGGCTGTACATGAAATAATATTGTGTTGTGGTAGCATTTACATTATTATTATTATTATTATTATTATTATTATTATTAAACTTTATTTGTACCCCGCTAGCATCTCCCGAAGGACTCGATGCGGCTTACAAAGGCCAAGGCCTCAACACACAATATAACAATACAAAACAAAAGGCAAATTAAAACAATTAAAACAGTATAAACAACAAGCAGTAAACAATACGCAAAAACACAATAAAACTGGGCCGGGCCAGAGTAATGGGTACAAGATTAAAAGTGCTGGTGTGACAGGTGAAATATAAGGCTTATAGGGCAAGTGCAGGGTGCGATATGCAATCTAAGTTCTAATAAAGTGCTTATAGGACTTGGTATTGGAGATTTCCTATTAATCTGGGAAGGCACATTGGAACAGCCAGGTCTTCAAGTTCTTTCTGAAGACTGCCAATGTAGGGGCCTGTCTGAGATCCTTGGGGAGGGTGTTCCAGAGTCGGGGGGCCACCACAGAGAAGGCCCTTATCACAAGATGTGGTTTTTTTTTTCTCACTGCTTATTTAAATGTAAGTGACCATTGGATATCAAAACTGGTGTAGCTTAAATTCACTGTTAGGTCAAATTACTTGCAATTCTTCCTACAATTAGCAGTACAATTAGATGTTTCCTTAGGGCCCTTCCACATAGCCATATAACCCAGAATATCAAGACAGAAAACCTCACATTATCTGCTTTGAACTGGGATATATGGTGGCGTGGACTCAGACAACCCAGTTCAAAGCAGGTATTTGATATATATTAGATAGCTGTGCTTGACATATTACAATTTTTTCATGTGCCACAAAAACCAATTGAGCTTTATGAAGTAAAGCAAGGATTATCCTAAGAAAATATCATTCGTAACTAAAATTTATTACACTTATACAAGCAGTGACTGCAGCATACATTTATCTAAATACAGAGAAAGAGCATTGTTCAACATTTTCAAGCAAACACATCAGAGGAGATTCAACTGTCATCAGTTGGAGAAAAGATATTTCATATACAAGTTCCTTAGTATCTAGTATTACAGCAAAAAGAAGTGCTGTGATAAAAGTATTGTGGCAATGACTAAGGTGTCTCCCAAACACTCTCCTTGCCTGGAAAAAAGGATGGAGAACACTGTTGACAAAGTCCCTGAAAATGTCTAGGCTTAGATCTAACTAAGAATCCATTTTGACGTTTCTCTCTTTCCCCAATACACGTGTGTCAGCAATTTGTTTCAACTTAGCCTAGTTTGGATCAAAGCTTCCTCTACTTCATTTAACAGATTTACTCAGATGGAAGATCTCATGGGAAAAATAATGCTAGTAAAAGGGGTTTTCAGCCTCTGAATATGTAGGTCATTGGACTTTAAAATAAATTAGAGAATAGTTTATCTATTAAACCAGCCCCACAGTACATATTTTATGAAGCTGGACCTAATTACAAGACACCCTACACAGGACACTGAATTGAGATTAAATATCAGTCCATCATCTGGTAATTAATTTTAAAAATCCTATTAGTTAATGTAATGGCTTTCATGAGAACAAAGGCAAAACTGAGTACTAAATAGTTACTTGTTAGAAATTACTTCTTAAGCAGGGATAGCTACTTTCTTTTCATTCCTGACTATGGATGTACCTGTTCACTTTCAGGCTCAAGATGCCATATGTTATGGCTGCCATACCACCCAATTAGCCAACTTTCATTCATGTTCAGGCAGGCAATATAGTAACTGTTTGGGCCACTGTTCAAGCTTTCATTTCTTAAAAAAGGTATAGCTCTGAAGGAACAGAGTGATGGGGGGAAATATGGCAGTCTTTAGTCAGTTGTTTGCAGGAAACAAGCTGGCCTCTGCATTTGAACATGTTTAGCAAATGTGTGAAGTTTCACACCCAAGACTAATATGTACAATACAGGCACATGACACATTGTCTCTCAATAGGAAATTCCAGTTTTGTTGGTCAAAATTACAGCTCTGCCAGAAAATGTAGCTGATGACTGTTTTGTAGACACCCTGTGAAGCAATGAAGCCAATTGAGCAGGAATGTGCAAACATTTTTGCCTTAGAGCCACATTGTGGGCCCAGCTGAGAGGGTCAGCCTGGGAGGGAGGGGGGGTGGCCGGGCACGCGCTGGGTGGGACCGGCCCAGAAGGGAGAGGCCCAGAATGTGATAGGGTGGGGCCGGGAGGGGGCAGAGTAGGACAGGACCCGGGTCATCCTCAGGTTGTACTCCTGCTTGCCCCATGCGGCAATTGCCCCGATCCTCCTCCCCTGATCTTTGGGCTATTCTCTTGCCGTTATGCTGGGAGGAGGGTGAGATAGGCTATGGCCAAGAGCACTCTGGAGGACTCTCAGCCACTGCTTGCCTTCCTTAGTTCGTCCTCTCAACGTAAGGCTGGGGGCCACTTGCACTGTCCTCATGCCAGGGTGAGGGTGAGACATGTAGTGGCTGAGAGCGCTTCAGAGGGCTCTCAGCTGCTGCGTGCCTTCCTCCCCTGTATTTTCTAAAATCAATCAATCTTTCTTTATTACAGTCCATAACCAGCACAAAGTGGGGCACATAGGCCCTGGGAAGGGGAAACACAGTTCCCTAGCAAAGCAGTTATAAAAGAATAGATTAGAAAACAGTTTGAAATCACAGTTTAATAACACAGGTTCTGCATAAGGATGCAGTGGACCACCATGTCCTTATGCCAAGAGTTCAGAGAAAATGGAGAGGGCCTGAAGTAAGAGCCCAGAGGGCTGGATCCAGCCCCTGGTCCTTAGTTTGCCCATGGATGCACTAGAGTGAAGCAGTATGGATTTTAAAACAAAAACAAAAAACAAACAACAGGCAGACAGAAGTATGAAGCGAAGCAAAAGGAGGGAAGAAAGTGAAAGCGCAGGGTGGGCAACAGCAGCAAGGAAAGGCAGCACAGCACTGGGCTGAGTTGAATTAAAATTGGGAGAAACATGGGAGGATAGAAGGTACAGCACGCGGATAGAATGTGCCAGAGAAGGTAAATGTAAAAGAATGAGAATGTGAGGGGGTAGGAGGCAAAGGGGGTGAGACATGCAAACGTTGAAGTGGCAAGGAGGGAGGCATGATGATGGTGTAGGGTGAATTAAGGAGGAAAAGAGCAAAAGGAGAGTGAGAGGTATAGTGGAAAAGGGTGAGAGGTAGACATAAGGAAACAAAAGATGCAAAAGAAAAAGGTGGTGGCAGAAAGCACAATGAGGGAAAGAAGAGTGACAAATGCAAGCAGCAGAGTGAAAGGACAAGAGAGAACTACATAGTGAAGGGGCAAGGTGAGGCAAGTAAGAGAGAGTGATGTTGCAGCAGAGTAAGAGAAATATATTGTAAAGACATGAAACGAGGCAAGAAAGAAGAATGGTGGAGAGAAAGGTGCAACAGAAAGGTTAAAGCGAGAAAGCAAGCAATCTATATATATAAAATGATAAAGTTGTTTGCGCAGTGACTATAACAACAAAACTAAACATCCCAGAAATACGAAATTTGGCAACACAATGCAAAAGGCTTGCCTCCAGGTTACAACAACACAACCACACCACAAAACCACAATCCAGACCCACAAAATTCACAACAACGCATCATGCGATAACAACACAACTAAACATCCCAGAAATACAAAACTTGGCAACACAATGCAAAAGCCTTGCCTCCCAGTTGTAACAACACAACCACACCACAAAACCACACAACACCCACAAAACTCACAACAACGCATCATGACTATAACAACACAACTAAACGCCCCAGAAATACGAAACTTGGCAACACAACGCAAAAGCCTTCCCTCCAGGTTGTAACAACACAACCACACCACAAAACCACAATCCGGACCCATAAAACTCACAACAACGCATCGTGACTATAACAACACAACTAAACGCCCCAGAAATACGAAACTTGCCACACAACTAAACGCCCCAGAAATACAAAACTTGACAACACAACACAAAAGCCTTTTTCCCAGTTGTAACAACACAACTACACCACAAAGCCACAATCCGGACCCACAAAACTCACAACAACGCATCGTGACTATAACAACACAACTAAACGCTCCAGAAATACAAAACTTGGCAAAACAATGCAAAAGCCTTGCCTCTCAGTTGTAACAACACAACCACACCACAAAACCACACTGGACACACAAAACTCACAACAAGGCATCATGACTATAACAACACAACTAAACGCCCCAGAAATACGAAACTTGGCAACACAACACAAAAGCATTCCCTCCTGATTGTAACAACACAACCACACCACAAAACCACAATCCGGACCCACAAAACTCACAACTGTGCATCGTGACTATAACAACACAACTAAACGCCCCAGAAATACAAAACTTGGCACACAACTAAACGCCCCAGAACTACAAAACTTGGCAACACAACACAAAAGCCTTGCCTCTCAGTTGTAACAACACAACCACACCACAAAACCACAATCCAGACCCACAAAACTCACAACAATGCATTGTGACTATAACAAATACAAAATTTGACAACACAACTCATCCACCTCCCCAATCCCTACATTCACACTTGGCCTCCAAAAAAAACAATTACAATAATAACAACAACAACAACAACAACAACAACAACAACAACAACAATCAACACCATCACAGGCAAGAAACAGCCAGGCACTGAGGCTGAGAGGCCAGTCAGTGCTACACTGGGCCTCCAAAAAACAATACAGGAGCATCTAACTTATCCAACCTTCATGACCACTACAACAACAATAATAATAAACACCTACACAGGCAAAACAAAAAAAAGATTATTGTACCACAATAAAAATATAAACCGCACTCAGCAGAATCAGACATTACAACTAACAACAAACCAAAGACAACAGGGATCTCAAGCAATTATCAATCAACACAAAAATTGAAGAAGGTAACAGACTTCAAATACTACTACTAATGTGAGTATAAAGAAGGTGGAGGTCACAGCATAAATACAACCTAATGTAGACTGACCAACACCACCAGACTAAGCCACAGCAACACGTGGCCGGGCACAGCTAGTCCTTTATAATCCTTTAATCATGTTTTATCTGACATGGAGAAGACAGAAAAATCTTAAAGTGAATGTTTTACAGAAGTAATTCACAATCTTTCTAAGTCATGTTTTTAACGTGAGCTCCCATTTCTACTAGGATTGTCACTCTCATCAAAGGAACTGTCATATGCATAAAAATTTAAAACCTTCTACATATAATACAAGCACTTCAGTTTACATAAACTCAATGATTGCATAATCTCTGAAATAGGCTCATGCCATCTCCATAAAAATTTCAAATAGAGGGGGATGACTATTTTGCCTACATGATGAATTTTGTTTTTCATGTGTGGCTATAGCATTTCAAAAGCTTTGAAATACTGTACATCCTTTTTGATTTTGGAGTTTTTTAAGGGGAGAATCTTGATATGTCCCTACAACAATTATACATACACACAATGCAAAGCACTGTGGTAATCCAATGATCTTTAGGAATAAATTTTACTCTAGTCAGTCAATTCTGCACTACATTTTCTTCAACGCAAAATACAATCAATCATTCTCATTGTGTAAACTTGTAACACTGATTTGTGATATATTTACTTATTTTTGTTTTTAAATGGCAGAGAAGCCTTATAGATGCTCAGGTACTTTTACAATTCTTCATTTTTAAAATTATAAGTCCAGTATTTTACCCTGACATTTTATTTTGTTTTGTTTTCGCTTCTGTTCTTTTTTCCAAGCCTTAATTTATCTGTGGGTTCCAGTACATCCAACACAGAATATGCAGATTGTGTTTTTAGAATAAAGACTATAATATCAATAAAAATCTATTATTCTGCTAAATTGTAGACATTTTGAAATTAAACATTAGCTTTTTCACATAAAGAGTTTAAATAATCTGAAATATTGTAAAAAAATGAAAATGGTGGGTTAGTATTTCTTTGTTTTAATATAAAAATTAGGGAAGGAAAGGGGAAGAGAAATCTTGTATCACCTTTAAGGCGGATTTATTGTAACACAAGTTTTTGTGAATTACTATCTACTTCCTCAGATTCCACAAGTGCAGTATTGAGGCTTCAGCTATAAATCTATAAGTCACATAGTTGTGGACATGGAGCCACAGTAAAAATGGAGAAACACAGATTATCATGTCAGTCAATGAGCTTAATATAAACATGCTGGTATCTGTAAACTGATATACACGTTTTTCAGTGTTAGGACATTAATTGTTTCACAAGCGTGAAAGCAATACATCCTATTGTCAGGAAAATTGTTTCTGTTGAAGATACTTTTGTTATACATGCTAATGTAATGAAAACAGGTCATTAATATATGCAATATGCCACAAAACCATTATGCCTGTTTAGATCTCTGCTAAAAGATTGGAATGGAAATTGCTTTTCCAACAGCAAACAGGAAAAGTTGAACCATACAAAAAAGGAAAAGATTAATCTCTGCTTTAAATGTTATTTGTTGCATGCATATGTGATTTCTTGGAAATATTATAGCAGAATTTGCATTATTGTTCCATTACATATTTGGCTTAAACTAATTTTAATCTAACACCAACACCAGTTTTATCTTTGGATTCTGAATAGTTATTCATTTCTTTTATCTTTTACGGTATGCTTGGGTACTATTAATACAGATTTAACAATCCTGCTAAAATACAACACACTATTCAGTAGGAGAAAATATATAAAACCAATATTGCTGCTGACCTTTTGCTCACGTTCAAAATATGTCAATGTGTCAATAATATCTACATGTATTGTATTGGGCTTTACATATAGACACCAAACAGGTTAAGATCCTAAAGGGATGAAATGCTTTTCCAAATTAAAAGCAGCATTTTAAAAAGGAAGTACTCATGCATTCCACTATAATTTTTATTTGATATCCTCAAGGCTAACCCTCAAAAATTCATTCATGTTGATTCAAAGAGAATGTTTTTGCTGGCTGTAGTCATCTTATAAACTTAACGGCAGAAAGGAAGTAATGAAAATATGCTGCAATGTTAATTAGTTCCCACATAACATGGCATTTTCGACATGGCAATGCCAAAGAAAATCATTAATCTAGTAGAACAGACAACTGCCCTGTGCTGTGTAGACATTCAGGAGAGAAACAGAGAGGAAAATTGCCATATAAGTTCTTACTCCTGGCCTGCTTCTGTAATGCTTTCAGATTCAAGAATGGAGCTGAAATAAGCTATTCTGAACAATTACCCACAACTAGGCGCATGTACAATTGCTTTCCTACATGCATACACACAGAGAAAAATCTTAATTTAGATATAAGCTTAAACATATACATTATTTATTGATTTGATGTAAAAACAATCCCTTCATAATAACAGCAGCATACACATCCTCTCACAGACAAGCGTCACACTGCAAACATTCGAAGTATTTGATACACATTACTTCATAGTGAAATTATACGCCATATATGCAAATTCATAAAACAAAATCAATGACTGGTTTTCTTGAGGAAAAACTACAAGAAGCAAAGAAATTGAGGGAGGAGGTATCTAAACCATTTCATATGCATTCGGGGCAAACTAATGAAAGGGGCCAAATGAAACTGTGGAAGCAAACTGAGCAAGATTATCAAAACAAATAATCCACATTATCTGCTTTGAACTGGATTATATAAGTCTACAATGCCATATTCAAAGCAGATCATCTGGATTTTATATAGCAGTGTAGAAGGGCCTGAGAGTGAAAAAGCAGTATAGGCAAGAAAATTCTTAAGTACAGTAGTACCTCTTTCCCAGCACTCTCTTTATATCAAATTACCTTCTCCAAGACTGTTTTTTCCTATCAATCATTTGCTACACAAATCTCCCCTAGGGCTCAAACTATGAACTACACAGCTTCTGTACTTCTTTCCTCCATGGTTTTGACTATCCAAAGCAGGATAGATAGGCAGTAATGAGGCAAGACATAGCAAATGGGGAAGGCTGCTTTCTCTTATTTTCTTTCGTCTCCAACTTAAAACATGCCCTCTCCCAAACTGCTTTTTCAACTGCAGGTGGAAAGATATCCATAACTCTTATTAAAAATTGTAGAAGGGTGATTCTGAGTTAAAATTGACAAGAAATTGGCTAATGTATTAAGCAGTCTCTACTTGGAGTTTGTCCTAAGAAACACCACATAAAATGCCAGTCGAAAATATGCGTGCAACTTTGAATTTATGCAAGCAACAGTTTAACTAGTCTTCCTGAAGACTAGCAGGCAAAATATTTTCTTTATATTGTGTTCATTTGGAAAAGAAACATTGCGCAATTAATTAGCCACTCAGAGTCCCCTTTGGGGGAGATAAAGCGGAGTAGTGGTAGTAGTAGTAGTAGTAGTAGTAGTAATAATAATAATAATAATTGAAAAGGAAGGATGAAAATACACAACCTGAGGAGGAATAGATGTATGATGCCCTGTCTTTCTTGACAGACTGATACATTTAGCAGATAACAAGACCTTGTTTTAAGATTATCATAGTTCCTTCTAACGAATGCGAGGAGATAGAAAAGGAAAACCTTGATATTCCCATCTTTTCCTCTCTCCCCAATCATTTAAATCAAGATTTAAGAATCCATGCAAATTAAAGGACTAAATCCAATGTTAGTCCTTTTCACAGCTGACCCACTGATATTATTGTGAATATCAAGTCTCATTAATTCCTATGGCTCTTTCCCAGGAGCAATGAACATTGGATTAAACCCAGTTTTAAAATGGGACAAAATTAGGAGGTAAGAAGGCATCATTTTCTAGATTTTTGAAACGGCACACAAAATATCATTATTTAAAATGTCACATTATTACTGTTTTTGAAGGAAATTGAGGGATTAGGCTAAAAATATATTTTAAAAATAGTACCTGGATTTACTTGGTTTCCCCCTGCTCCCTCACAATTGGTTTTTTCTTTTATGACGTCTTTTTTAAGGCTATAAATGTGAGGGCAGAGAATGTTTGTAGTGCAACAGCACCCTTTCCTAACTCAGTAGTAGTGTAAAAAGGTTTGAAGCAAATAAAATATAATACCTGTGTGCGATTGAAAGCCACTCTTGCAAAAACAGCTTGGGATACACTAGCTCGCTTCAACTCATCCCTGACTTGCTGGTAGATATCTGGAGAGACTTCCACTGATGAATTCGTTGGCTCTGGCTTGATGGATCTAGGAATGGGTGGATGGTTTAGAAACTGTTGGTTTATAGCTTGTGGGTGCTGATGAGCCAGTAGTCGGCTTACTGCAATCTGTTGGTTTATCAAGTGAGCCATTGCTATCTGCTGCCTTACAAGTTGTGGATTGAGCTGAGGTGTAAGAAGACCAGGACTCATGATTGGCTGCAAAGTTGGCACTTGATTTCGGATTGGAGTACTGTGGTGAATTTGACCATGAGGAGACTGTTCATTTGTTTTGCCCAAGGTTGCCAGCTGGTTGATATTTGGTAAGTGCATGGGACGTTGACCAAGAACACAATATTCTGACATGTTGTCTCTTTCAACTCGTTCCACTGTAACAAATAAATAAAATAACTTGAGAATAAAAAACACAATAGGGATTTTTTAATTGAGAATGAACAGCTGAAAATGCTTTCTCTTTAGTGACAACACCATTAATGTCACAACACTCTACACTGAAGAAAAATTAGAATATCTATTTTTGTAAATGTATGTACAGTAAAAGCTCTATGAAAAAGGTAAATGGAAACAAATGTTAAACCAAATGTGTGAGAATATTAGGCTTGTGCAAAATGACAGAAATCAATTCTGTTTTCATTTTGAATTTTGGGTGCCCCCCTTGTTTTCGGGAAGATTCTTCCTGAAACTGAACTTTGGATCCCAAATTATGAATCCGTATGCCCCCCCCCCCCCCAATCTCCAGAATCTTCCCAAAAACAGAATGGATTTCTGCTGTTTTGCACACTCCTAGAAAATATTTGAACCACCAAACATTTTCACAGAAATGATGCCAGCTGTAGTTTTAATATTTCCAAGACTAGCAGACAGCCATCAACTCCCCAGTATATACCATGACTTCTGGATTTGAAAACACACATTCCTGTTTTCCTCTTTTAAGAAACAGAAATTGGCACATAAATAAATATAATAAAAAGGTTAAAGATAGAAATAGACACTTCTTGATGCATTGTACAGAGGCAACCAGAATCATGTCTGATGACTCCTATACTGTCCGTCTTGACCTAGATCCACTCATTGGAGGAGTCTTGCGTAGTCTGTATCTCCATAATATCACGGTGAGAAATTGTAAATGAAAGTTCAAATTTAATTACTTTTTTACCACTGAAAGGACTAGCATCACTTTCATGAAAAGATAAGCCCACATTTAACAATAGCTTAGGCTGGAATCCTACGTAGGTGTTAGGCTGATATCAAGCTCTTCTTGCAAGGGTGCACATTGGTTGTGGAAGAAAGACAGTGAATACCATCACTGGCAAGAAAGGAAGATGCCCTGCAAACTCCTGAGATATGTGTCCACTGTAATTGTGCTCTTGCTACTTCTTCTACACCAGGGGTCCCCAAACTTTTTAAACAGGGGGCCAGTTCATGATCCTTCGAACCATTGGAGGGCCAGACTATAGTTGGCCACTGAGCAATAAATAATAATAATAATAATAATAATAATAATAATAATAATAATAAAGAGGGTTGGAAGAGACCCTTTGGCCCATTGAGTCAAATCCCCTTCTGCCTTTGTGCACCAAAAGCACAAGAAAAGCACCCCTGATGGATGACCACCCAACCTCAATGTTAATAGTAATAATAATAATAATAATAATAATAATAATAGTAATAAAATAAGATTGAACTTCAAAGACTCTGGCAGAAACCAGTGCAGGTGGTCCCTGTGGTGATCGGCACACTGGGTGCCGTGCCAAAAGATCTCAGCCGGCATTTGGAAACAATAGACATTGACAAAATTACGATCTGCCAACTGCAAAAGGCCACCCTACTGAGATCTGCGCGCATCATCCGAAAATACATCACACAGTCCTAGACACTTGGGTAGTGTTCGACTTGTGATTTTGTGATATGAAATCCAGCATATCTATCTTGTTTGCTGTGTCATAATAAAATAATAATAAAGAGGGTTAGAAGAGACCCCTTGGGACATTTAGTCCAACCCCCATCTGCCTCTGTACACCAAAAGCACAAGCAAAGCATCCCTGACATATGGCCATCCAGCCTCAATGTTAATAATAATAATAATAATAAGTAATAATAATAATGGTTGTAAGTGAAGTGACCCCTTGGGCCATTTAGCCCAACCCCCTTCTGCCCTTGTGCTGTGGGGGCCGGATAAATGGCTTCGATGGGCCGAATCCGGCCCCCGGGCCTTAGTTTGGGGACCCCTGCTCTACACCATTGTCACCACATATATCAGCCTGGCTACATCAGTCAATAAGATCCTAGCTTTTGAGTGTGTCAATATGATAGGGAGGTCTACAAATAAAGATGACGATGATGATGATGATGATGATGATTATATCCTAGTTTTTAAGTGTGATAGAGCCGTTCATTTGTATAAGATGATAAAAACGTACAGAATATGCTCATGATAAAATTTAATTTAACTTGTTATTTTTAGATGAGTCAAGAAAAAATGAGCCCTACATTGAATTTTTTTTTGTCTCAACCAGAAGAGATCCATTAAATTGATGTATTGAAATAAATGCTGATTTACCAAGTTCTCACTGATTTACTGGGCCAATACTAGTTGGGAATAAAAAAAATGAACTAAGAAAATCGTATCCTATTTAGAACATTTAAAAAATTTTAAGAACTGATTTAATTGTTTTAAAAATATTTAAATTATCTTGAAATCAGGTGTTTTTTACCCATCCTCTTTCATGAGCAACAGAAGTACAAAATAACTTTACACTTTTGTAGTTTATTCTTGTTCTTTTTATTATTTCTTCCATTCCTATAGCACGTAGTAAATCCTTGAAATGGTATTAAAAGAATTTAAATTATCCCAAAATATCAATACACATTAATATTCATTTCCCCCAAAATCACAGAAAGATTTAAATTCAAACCTGGATTACTGATATAGCCTACTTAAGTTAAAATGCATAGAATGTTCTTTTTCTTAGTACCATACTGTCACATCCATGTTTTAAAATAAACCACTAAACAAATTATCTGTTACATCAGTATTTTAGATAAATCATTATCAACACATATAAAGGAAAGGTGATTCCCATACTTTAATCTCTGCTAATGTGTCATATCCTAATCAACTCTAGGCATCTTCTAATTCATTTAGTGAATTATAGCAACTCAGTATGTTATGGTACTTATTAGCAATGAAATTTTCCGATCAGATGGTTGTTTTTTTTAATCTATTAAAATCACAATAAAATCAAACACCTGAAATTCTACTTTCTTTCAACAAACATGATAGGGAACAAAATTATGCCTGCATTTATACAGGTGTAAAGTCAAAATAAAAAGGTTTCCCCAATGTAAGGCCTGCCCTTTTTATTTTTACTAATTACTATGTAATATATATATATTACAAAAACACTACCTACACTTTTTAATGAACCCAATATATTTGAAAGATTGTAAACCCCAAATACATTTCTGGGCTAAAACTATTGCCAAGTTTCCATTAAAACCCACTTTTGGGGGTAAGCTATATAATCCTATAAAAATAAAGTTTTAACGTGGAAATGTTGTCAGGCCATTAACCTTTTCATTGCTAGCCAGAATAGGAATCCCATATATACTATCTGGCTGGCTCCAGGTATAATGCATTTCCCCATATTATCAGGGCCCTTTCTGCACAACCACACTGCAAACATACATTTTAAACCTTCCTCAATAAGGACCGTCTTGAATGGAAAATGTCATTACTCAATAGCTTTTTCCAAGCTGCTGGCAGACAGTGTCACTTTCCAACAATGCAACTCAGATCGTATTCCACATTGTTACCATCCCACCTATTTTAAAGCAGCAGATTTTGGACAGTCCGGCCATTAATGTTAACAAGGTTTGACGGAATCATATTACAAAGAAAAAAGTTAGATTTCCTTTACATCACCTTCAATGTATTATTTTACTACAGAAAATACTTATAGCATAGATCAATTGCATAAACAGATGACTACAGCCTGTATTAAGATATTCATGCAGCAGAATAATAATATAAAGAGAAATAATGTTTTTTAAAGGTTCTGTCTAGGTACTTCTAACGTTGGCGCCATATGCCCATTTCCACAGGAGGACAACATGTTTATAAGTCCACAATGCTACCAGTAGTCTCAAGAAATTGTTCTGCGGTAGACTACTCTAGCAGCTATATTGTTACATCATTTCAACTACACTGAACCCCTCTAGAGCTTGGGAGGTGCTTTTCATGTGGCAATTTATTTAAAAACCATGATTATCTTAACTACTTATTTCTTTTAATCACAGCCCGCTCACCCTAACTAGAAACAAGGGAGTAATTTCAGAAATCTCATTTCCAGTCAACATTTAACTTTATGTTTACCCCAACTATCCATCAATGCTATTTAGTATCTGGTATCAGGCCAAAAAAACCATACGTGAACATCTGTAATTCATGAGGCCAAAAGGACAGTTCTTCCATAAGATTTTGCAGAGATGGGATGGCTTCTCATCTCCAGAAACTACATATAAAAGAGATGAAGTGCAAACACGTCATCAACAATTATACTTGCTAACAATCCAAGAGAATGTTCTATTCAGAGCCCACTAGAGCAAGCCCTGTTGATGGCCCACTGAAACACATGATTTCACCAGGAGCCATTCCCCAAGTCTTTCTGTGACTGTAAAATGATATGTGTGACTTAATACAGTTAGAATCATAGAATCATAGAATCATAGAATAGTAGAGTTGGAAGAGACCACATGGGCCATCTAGTCCAACCCCCTGCCAAGAAGCAGGAAATCTCATTCAAAGCACCCCCGACAGATGGCCATCCAGCCTCTGCTTAAAAGCCTCCAAGGAAGGAGCGTCCACCACGGCCCCGGGGAGAGAGTTCCACTGTCGAACAGCTCTCACAGTGAGGAAGTTCTTCCTGATGTTCAAGTGGAATCTCCTTTCCTGTAGTTTGAAGCCATTGTTCCGTGTCCTAGTCTGCAGGGCAGCAGAAAACAAGCTTGCTCCCTCTTCCCTATGACTTCCCTTCACGTATTTGTACATGGCTATCATGTCTCCTCTCAGCCTTCTCTTCTGCAGGCTAAACATGCCCAGCTCTTTAAGCCGCTCCTCATAGGGCTTGTTCTCCAGACCCTTAATCATTTTAGTCGCCCTCCTCTGGACGCTTTCCAGCTTGTCAACATCTCCCTTCAACTGTGGTGCCCAAAATTGGACACAGTATTCCAGGTGTGGTCTGACCAAGGCAGAATAGAGGGGGAGCATAACTTCCCTGGATCTAGACGCTATTCCCCTATTGATGCAGGCCAGAATCCCATTGGCTTTTTTAGCAGCCGCATCACATTGTTGGCTCATGTTTAACTTGTTGTCCACGAGGACTCCAAGGTCTTTTTCGCACACACTGCTGTCAAGCCAGGCGTCCCCCATTCTGTATCTTTGATTTCCATTTTTTCTGCCGAAGTGAAGTATCTTGCATTTGTCCCTGTTGAACTTCATTTTGTTAGTTTTGGCCCATCTCTCTAGTCTGTCAAGATCGTTTTGAATTCTGCTCCTGTCTTCTGGAGTGTTAGCTATCCCTCCCAGTTTTGTGTCGTCTGCAAACTTGATGATCGTGCCTTCTAACCCTTCGTCTAAGTCGTTAATAAAGATGTTGAACAGAACCGGGCCCAGGACGGAGCCCTGCGGCACTCCACTTGTCACTTCTTTCCATGATGAAGACGACGCATTGGTGAGCACCCTTTGGGTTCGTTCGCTTAGCCAATTACAGATCCACCTAACCGTAGTTTTGTCTAGCCCACATTTTACTAGTTTGTTTGCCAGAAGGTCGTGGGGGACTTTGTCGAAGGCCTTACTGAAATCCAGGTACGCTACATCCACAGCATTCCCTGTATCGACCCAACTCGTAACTCTATCGAAAAAAGAGATCAGATTAGTCTGGCATGACTTGTTTTTGGTAAATCCGTGTTGACTATTAGCAATGACCGCATTTGTTTCTAAGTGTTCGCAGACCACTTCCTTAATGATCTTTTCCAGAATTTTGCCTGGTATTGATGTGAGGCTGACCGGACGGTAATTGTTTGGGTCGTTCTTTTTTCCCTTCTTGAAGATAGGGACCACATTCGCCCTCCTCCAATCTGCTGGGACTTCTCCCGTTCTCCAAGAACTCTCGAAGATAATTGCCAGTGGTTCTGAAATAACTTCCGCTAGTTCCTTCAATGCTCTTGGGTGTAGCTGATCTGGCCCTGGGGACTTGAATTCGTTTAGAGAGGCCAGGTGTTCCTGGACAACGTGTCTCCCTATTTGGGGTTGGATTTCCCCCAATCCTTCGTCCATTCCGTGTTGCTGAGGTTGAAGATGGCTATCTTTTTCTGAGAAGACCGAGGCAAAGAAGGCATTGAGCAGTTCTGCCTTTTCCCTGTCCCCTGTCGCCATCACCCCATCTTCTCCTTGCAATGGCCCTATCGCCTCCTTTTTCTTCCTTTTTCTACCAACATAAGCAAAAAAAGCCTTTTTTGTTGTTTTTTATGTCCCTGGCAAGCCTGAGCTCATTTTGCGCTTTAGCCTTGCGAACCTTTTCCCTACAGGTGTTGGCTATACGTTTGAATTCTTCTTTAGTGATTTCTCCCCTTTTCCACTTCTTGTGCATGTCACTTTTGAGCTTTAGCTCAGTTAGAAGTTCTTTGGACATCCATTCTGGCTTCTTTGCACTTGTCTTATTTTTCTTCTTTGTTGGCACTGTTTGCATTTGCGCCTTGAGTATTTCACTTTTGAAAAACTCCCATCCATCCTTAACTCCCTTGTTTTTTAATATCGGCGTCCATGGAATGCCGCTCAGTAATTCCTTCATTTTTTGGAAGTCAGCTCTCTTAAAGTCCAGAAAGCGTGTTTGACTTGTCTTAGTTTCAGCATTCCTTTGTATTGCAAACTGCAGGAGCACATGGTCACTTGCCCCTAAGGATCCAACCACTTCAACTGTATTGATCAGGTCTTCCACATTTGTTAAGATTAGATCAAGAGTTGCTGATCCCCTTGTTGCCTCTTCTACCTTCTGGACCATAAAATTATCTGCAAGGCAAGTGAGGAATTTGTTGGACTTTGTACTCTTGCCTGAGTTTGTTTTCCAGCAGATATCGGGATAATTGAAATCGCCCATGACTACTATATCTCTTCTTTGTGCCTGTTTGGTCAGCTGTTGACAGAAGGCTTCATCAAGTCCTTCATCCTGACTCGGAGGTCTGTAGTAGACACCCACGACAAGATCTTTTTGAGTCCCGGTTCCCTTGATTCTTATCCAGATGCTTTCAAGCTGGTTTCCCGGATTACAGTCTTGCATTTCTTCTGCAACGTAACTGTTTTTGACATATAAAGCTACTCCCCCTCCTCTCCCCTTTGTTCTATTTCTGTGAAAGAGGTTATAGCCCTCAATGGTTAAATTCCAGTGATGGGAGTCATCCCACCAGGTTTCAGTGATGCCTATGACATCGTATGTGTGGTGCTGTGCTAGGAGTTGGAGTTCGTCTTGCTTATTTCCCATGCTCTGAGCATTAGTGTAAAGACATGTAAGCCCCTGTGACCTCCTCTTGAACTGTTTATTTGGGATTATTGTGCTCTCTGTACTTGGTCCTTGCTGTGTTTGTGATGAGGAAAACATTTAATCACCAGAATATAAAGAATAGAAAGCATTCATATGATTTAAAACCACAGACTTTCCCTGAATTATTTTTAAAGAAAACCTGAAAACATACAGTACATGTTGTTATACTACTAAATGAAACTATTTGACAGTGAAGAAAAACATGCTCTAGTGCACTCCAAAAGTTGTAACAGTCATATCAAGAATCTTCATGCCATTCTGCAAGTTTATTAGCTATGCTCTCTCAGTACAAAAATTATGCTACAATATTCTGGAGAACTCTCATCATTGCTTCAGAAAACAAATATTCAGAACCGCACAAAGCATTTGAACAGATAGAAATGCCTCGCTATTGCAAAGTCAAGGGATAGTGAAACGGCCCTGAAATCAGCAAGCACTGAAGAGCCCTAGTATTAAAAAGGGTGGGAGAGAAATATTGTTTCTTTCATCAGTTAGGGAATTTTTAAAATTGTTTACTGAAGATTGAAAAGGGCAGAAGCAAATGAAACAAAAGTAAACAACTGGCATAGATTCATCATCTTTCCCTGAACTGATAAAAAGGAAATAGACATCATTGTAGTGAAATAAATGTATTTTGGACATATTAGGCATCTCCTTATTGCACAGAATATATTGGCATTAGTTATCCTGCCCAGCTCAATCCATCATACAAACTCATCATACATACCGGTATTTAATTCTTCTGTCATGTATTTAGAGGTTTACAAAAATTTCATATTGGAATTCAACAATATACAGCGCCATAAGCAAGGCAGGATTTTTCTGAGTAACATTGATCCTATCCTGATACATGGGGTTTTACAGTAGCAGGAAGACAAGAAAACTGCATAAATTATGAAGCC